>NW_027468630.1:32575202-32582702 GCF_046254945.1 Alosa pseudoharengus | reverse complement strand
AGCAGTCGCTGAGTACTCCCCTCTCAAAGACGTGGCACACTTTTAACACCGTGCTTAACGTAGAGCGAGACAGCAAAATCTTTTTCGCTGAATCGAGCCAGCTCTCACAGAAAGAGACTTAATGAGGGCCACCGGTCTTAAACACTTCCAGTACGTCTAGTCATCAACTTTTGGTTCGTGTGAGGTGTACAAAAAAAACAATTAGTTAGTGCACATGCAGTTACTCTACTCTGAACACTATTGCATGTCTCCTCTCCTCTTCTGGCACTACTACATTAGATATCATTGAAGGTCAAAGCCACTGTTGGTTAATCAGAGTAGAGGAATGTCCATAGTTCATTGAGCTGATGCAAGCTTGGGGCTTTAGTGCGCTTGCTGGTATGCCTGCCATGCTACATGCCCTTTGTCATTTAGCATATCCAGACAACAGAGATTTCCCACAATGCCCTCTGTCCTCTGCAGGTAAACCCCAACAGCTGTCTCATGCTATCATGAAGCCCCTTTGTCTTTTCAGAGCAAGTCTGCTTTGCTTTATTCTGTAGGATTGTTTTTAAAGGGTCTATCTCCCTGGAAACTACATGCACGAATGTAAAAAAAAAACATTTGAGAAAGCGTCTGTGATGGAAGTGTTCATCCATGATGGCCCGATGGGAGATTTAATTGTGGCTCTGCAGAGTTATAGCTTTAATGAAGCTGTCTGCCTGTGCTGCTGCAGCAGCCTCTCTCCCCCTCAGCCGTCTGCTGCATTGTGAGCGGGCCATGGGGATGGAGCTGCAGAGGAATTGGCAAAATCGTCAGCTATTCAAAGAAAAGGAGCCCCGAGTCCCCAAAGGTGGAATCTGTGGTTACTGGCGCATGTGAAGGATATGACATAGCTAGCTCCCTTGAAAGTGCTGACATTGTAATTGTGCTTATGTGTGTGTGTGAGTGGAAATTATGTGTGAGTGCGAGTGTGTGTGTGCGTGTGTGTGTGTGTGTGTGTGTGTGTGTGTGTGTGTGTGTGTGTGTGTGTGTGTGTGTGTGTGTGTGTGTGTGTGTGTGTGTGTGTGTGCGTGCGTGTGAGTGAGTGCATGTGTGCGTGTAAGTGCATGTGTGTGCATTTCCCTTTTTCCTGTCGGAGCCGCAGACTGGATGCATGATGAGATGGCGACCTCAGGCGCTTCTTTCGGAAAGAATAACAAACCCGGAGGAGAAAAGGCTGGTGGCCGGTCCAAGCCCAGAGTGCCCTGCGGTGGCAGGAGGGCGATATTTCCCCCCCTCTCTCTCCTCCGCTCTGTCCCAACTGTCTGTGCATCTTTCCCTCCTGATTTAATTCCATCTCACGGATTGGTTCTGACAGCTCAATATGGCCAGAGCACTCCTCATAATACATTAATCCCGTGTGGGAGGGGCACAAACTTGGCAACGCACACTGCCCATTGACTGAGCGAGACGTGGGCAGTGGCCGGCGTTGCCTACTACACTGCGGGAGCCGTGCAGCGGTGGCGGATCGGGTGGATTCCGTGCTGCGTCGCCAGCCAGCTTTCCACTCCCAGCCCAAGGTGGATCGCTGCAGTGTTGCTTAGCAACAGAGATGGAAGGGCTCTGATTGCTTGTAGTGTTGCTAAGCAACTGGCCAAATTTCTTCAGTCCCTCGCAGTGTTGGCAGCGGCATGCAGAGCTCACACTGTAGACTAGAATGAATGAGATGGTCAGGTGTTCCCAAGAGGCTCAGTGCCTGTATGACACACAAATCTGAATGTAGAGTATAGTAGAGTATAGAAAGAGTAGAATAGAAGAGTAGAGTATGAATGTATATGAATGTAGAGTAATGTAGAGTATAGAAAAGGCTGTGAGGGGATATTTCCATTGCTTCATGCAGTGTGTGAGGACTGGCTGTACGTGGTGTCTGCAGACAATGTTCTCTATGAGGGCTGTAGTAGCAGGAAACACAGGAAGAGCTTGGTGCTGCAGGGTAGCACGCAAACATGACTGGATTCTATTTGGGTGTCTCATATCTCATCCTCACTATCTCCCTCTCTCTCTCTTTCTCTCTCTCTCTCTCTCTCTCTCCCTCTCTCTCTCTCTCTCTCTTCCTCTCCTTTTGCTCCATCTCACAGCTCGCTCCCCGTTCTCATTAAGACCAGACTTGGCCTTGGCGCTGAATCCCAGTTTTGTGTGCTGCTTCCCACGTTCATAGTGCTGGCCTTGTACAAGCCGGCCCGGGGGGACAAAGAAGGACTGTGACACCAGGAAGTGTCCTCAGAGCCAGGCCAAAGGCTCGAGGAGGGAGGGAGCGAGGGAATGAGGGAGGGAGAGAAAGGAGAGAGGGGAATAGATGACCATTGTGACTGTTGCTTAATTAAAGACAATAATGTTGTTTTTGTAGCACACGGAGAAAAACAAAAGGCTATCTAAGGGAGGTGGGGATGACCTACTTACTCAAGAGGCAGAGCGGAGAGTGTTTAAGAGTGGGGATCTTTAAAGTGTTTTCAAAGGCAGAGCCTGGGAGAGTTATGCGGAGGAGGAGGGCTTGAATGCATGATGCGTCAGTATTAAGTCTCTAGGACTTAGACCTTGGCTGCCCAGTACTGTGACTTTGGTTTTATTTGCCGTGTGTGGAGTTGAAATGAGAGTGATGGTGTTGGTGAAGGTGATGGTACGTGTTTGTACTGTATGTGTGTGTGTATGGTGTGTGTGGTGGTGTGTGTGGTCATTTCTCTTCTCTTGTCCGTGACATGTGTGACTTGGTGACCTAGCCTCAGTGCTTTTATGGCATGTGATGATTGGAACAGTGTTGTGGTGACAAAGTGATGGAGCAGTGGAATACGTAGCTGGTCGCTGGTCATCTCTTTGGGCATTGTAAGCTTTGTCCATATGTTTAACAGCTCTGGTTGTGGGCTCATGAGGTCCCTTGCCATCACCAAAGGATCAGCCTGACCACATCAATCAGATTGACTAGTTTGTTGAGTGGGCAGATGTTCAGCCATGTATTTCAGGGGTGTTGATATGCTGACATATCTGCTTCTACCAAAATGTATAGAATTGAGGCTGATTGCACTTGTGATAGGCCAGTTTATTATTATAGCCAGTTTATTATTATAGCAAGGTCAAAACAACAAGAGCAGGTTCAGTGCCAAATATCTCATCCTCCAAATGCTCTGACAGAAGGCTAGGGTCTATTGTAGCATACAAAAGCACAAGTTAACCCTTTTACCCAGAGGACATAGGGGCTTTGCCAGTCTCCTAAACCATACCATTTGTCCACTGCACCAAGCCGGTTTAGGCTGGACACAGGACACTAGTAGTCTGGGGCCCTGTGCTGAGCGCTGAGCCCCGCTGGAGGGAGGGTGGACGGTGGAGAGGGGGTTGGGTTGGGACGGGACGGGACGGGCTGGTTTGGGACGGGACGGCTGGAGCCAGAGCGGGTGCAGAGGGGGACCAGGGAGGGGACAGGGCGGGGGTGGGGGGGTGGGGGGGGCTCAGACAGGCCGGGCCAGGCCGAGGGTAATCCCTGCTATTAAGTGTTAGCAATCAGGCGTGATCTCCCCGCTGCTGCGGCTACTGCTGGCTCAGCTGGAGCTATCATCACACATGTCATTAACCCTGCGCTGGCTTCACTCGTTCTCGTTCTCTTCCTCTCTCTCCCTCTCTCTCTCTCTCCCTCTCTGGAACTCTCGGTCTCTCTCTGCTATTCTTTCTGGCTCTCTGCTGCTTCCACCATCCATCTGTTTTTGCCTGTGTTCTCTGCTCTGTAGCAGTAGCGTGTCCTGGTTGGCTCTTTTCAAGTGTCGCTCGGTCCCGGGGTGCTTGTAATGTCAGCGTCTCTCCTCTGCCTTTGCTCCCCCCCCCCCCCCCCCCCAGCCTGGCGGCTCCAACCCAGCCTACCTGCTTTCATCTGCCTGCTCTTTGTGTTCCGCTCTACTCCACTCTGCTCATCTCCTCTCTCTCTTTGTTTCTTTCCCCATTGTTTGTCGCGGCGCGCGGACGCATGGCTTGGCCGTGCAGCCAGATTTACTGATGGCGGCTGCCGGTGCCAGTTGTCCTTCAGGCTTTTCCAAGTGCATGATGGGAAGTGGGCGCATGCAGTAGTGGCGCGCATAACTGACTGGAAAGACCATAAACAGGATAACTGATACCCCGCAGAGCAGACATGCCTATCATACGGCCCAGAGCCAGCAGAGCATTATTGGGTCTTAGCTGGAAGACAGACAGACAAGAGATGGCTGATGAGTATATTTGCTCTGCATCTTCATTGGTCAGGGGATGAAATATAGGTATTATGGAGACATGTGCATGCAACTCATGCAGTGTTGCATGAGTGTGTTGCGTATTAAATGCAGTGCATGGTTTTATTTTTTATGTCCATATTGTGGCTCTTTTCACACTCTCTCTGTTCTCTCTCTCCCTCTCTTCTCCCAAAAGACGACTGCATATTTATAGCTCCTTTATCAGGCACTGTGGGAAAACGGCTGCCTGCTTTCCCTCTCGGCCGCTTGGCTCTCTGAGTTTTCGCATAACCACTCCACCCTTCACACCCTTACAAACACTCTCACTCCCTCGCTTGCTTTTTCATCGCTTTCTTCGTTTGTGATTGGCTTGATTGTTTCTGTGTTACCCTTCCTGTCTCCCTTGCTATCCCTCTCTCATTCTCTCCATCCCTTCCTCCTTCCCTCGCTCTCTCCCTTGGTCCACATGAAGCCAGTTTTATAAAGCAGCTAGTCTGGGAGCACAGCTGTTTGGTTAGTCCTTTGGGTCTGTTGGCATGGCGACAGTGTCTGCATTTTATGATGCACATGTAAGGGTTCAGCTTTTATTTTGGATTTCTGTCTCTGTGGTACATATGTGTGTGTGAGTGTTTGTGTGTGTGTGTGTGTGTGTGTGTGTGTGTGTGTATGTGTGTGTGTTTGTGAGTATGTGTGTGTGTTTGTACATGTGGCTTAAGCCTGTGTTTGCCTTCAGGGACCTCATGTCTGCGTTTCCAAATCTGTGTCCAAATGCTTGTTTTGTGCACATTGTCAGTGTTACAGTACTGACAGTCTCTCTGTCTTTCCATCGTCTTACATTTTACGGCCCAACACACACACTCCTCCCCACTGTGTGTATCCGAGCGCTCCTTTGGCTACAGTCACTTCCTATGTCCCAACACACGCTCGGGAACCGTGTTCTCATCCAGGAACAATCCCCTCTCCCCCTCTCCCTTTCTGCCTCGTTCTCTCTCAGCAGCTCAGTGGCGCTCGCTCCATCCTCTCCCCTGCTGTGCTTTGCGGAGAGCTAATTGCAGGAGGCCTGTATTCTCGGGGTCCTGTCTGTGGTTTGGGAGTCGAGGCAGGGGAAGGGCTTAGCACTGAGGGGGGCAGCCCAGCGGCGGCGGCTGTATTGGGGGGAGGGGGGGGGGATTAGAGCGGCTCTGGGCCGGAACAGGAGGCAAGAGAGAGTGGAAAGTGGGTGTTGGCAGACCCCACCCTGCCCCCCCATATCCTTCCCTCTTTAGTGGACTGGGGATGTGTGTGTGTGTGTGGGGGGGTCTTTGGGCACACCCTGTGCTGGGGAGATTAAGAAGGACAGTGGGGCACAGGTCTTGTCCTCGTGTGGTGCTAGAGAGGCACCCTAGAAGGGCCTCTCTCTCTCTCTCTCCCTCTCTCTCTCTCTCTCTCTCTCTCCCTCTCTCTCTCTCTCTCTCCGCACGATGCCGTGCCATTGTCCCCCCACGAGTTTTAACGCTGAACTCGGTGAAGGTCGGCCGAGCGCTCCTGGTTTGTTCAGGCCTGATGAAACGATTACGGCGCTCTGCAGGGCTGGTGGTGGGGGGGGGGGCGGGGGGTGCTTTCCCACAGCCCTCGCTGACAAAAAGGGGTCTGGAGCCGCGCCAAGCAGGACCACATTAAGCAGGTCGGTTCTCAGGGACACCGCCGGTCCTCTTGACCCAGCACAGGAGAGGGGGGGGCTGGGGGGACGGAGGACTTTGCATGGGACGGGCGCGAAAGAACAAGGATCTGTGATCATTTAAATGCCTCTGAATGCCTGTCTGCTCGGCTTCCCTGAAATACACAGAGCTGCCGAATCCTCTAAGGATGTTGAGTAAAGTGAAGTCAGCTGTGAAGCAACCCTAGGTTACACTCTTCCACATCCTCCCTCACTCTCTCCCTCTCTCTCTCTCTCTCTCTCTCTCTCTCTTTCTTTCCCTTTGTCACTCTGTATAGTCATTTGCCAGGAAGGCTGCCTCCTGTCTCTGTCAAACAGGCTGTGGAATCTAAATCCCTTTTTCCCTCCCACAATTCCCCAGTGTTGCTCCATTGTCGCCAGTGGCGCACGCACAGTGCAGCGGACGCTTGGAGGATGTCCCCAAAGGTCACAGGGGTCAGAGTCCCTTCTCAACGCCCCCTGAGGACACAGGATGTTTAAAGTCTTCTCAGTGTCACTGTTTGTGTAGTGAAGGAGGACGGAGGAGCGGTCAGTGCTGTTAAGCCTTGTCCCCGTGCCGCTGGGCAGAAGATGAGGTTTCAGGAGGGGCCCGTTTTAATAGCTGCTGTAATGTGAATACGATGGCAGCCATCCAGAGCGATAAACAAACAAACAAACACACACACACACACGCACACACACACACACACACACACACACACACACATAGAGGCCAGGCTGATTGTCAGTACGCTCAGGAGAGAAGAAAGGAACAGTAAGATTACACGTGCACTTGGTGAGATTGAGGAAAGGCATCAGACATGCTTTAGAAAATCTACTCTCAAGTGTGCATTACCAGGGGAGTTGCGTTATTGAGTATTCTGGTCTTCTTGGTGAGTCATATTTTTGGTGCAGGTTTTTATATCCCAACCCACATGGGACGGGAGACATGTGGCCTCTGGTTTTAGGTGGGGTGTTTCTGTCCCTTTTGGGCAGCATGTGTGTGTGAATGTTTGTGTGTGTCCGTGTGTGTGTGTGTCCTCAGCAAACCTGGGCTGGCCACAGCAGCCTCACACTCTCCTGAGTCCAGCCTCTTTCCTGCCTCACCCTGCTAACACATGCCTCTGTCTGTCTGTGCTGTGCTGGGGTGTGGTGTGGTGTGGTGTGGGTGTGGTGTGGTGTGGTGTGGGTGTGGTGTGGTGTGGGTGTGGTGTGGTGTGGGTGTGGTGTGGGTGTGGTGGGTGTGGTGTGGCTGCAGCATGGCTGTGGAGAGGGCCTCGCTCCCTGGATGGGTGAAGAGCTCAGACACTAAGGCGGGGATCACATTGGCCAGTGACAGCGGCAAGCGTAACACAACGCTCAGACCATAATAAGTTCTATCTCGTTCCTATGGTAACACAAACGGTTTGCCTTAACTGACAATTGAATACGCTCGCGTTGCGCTTTGAAAGTTGAACTAAGTTCAACGCTTAGCTTGTTCAATGCTAGTGTTACGCCAGTGCTGCCACCGTTCCGCTGCCGAACCATAGAGAACAATAGGAAACCTGCTGCTTGCCGCTGGTCAGTGTGATCCCCGCCTAAGACACAGGCTGGGCTTGTGATCTATAGATTGAATGT
>NW_027468630.1:32562702-32570202 GCF_046254945.1 Alosa pseudoharengus | reverse complement strand
ACTTCCTTAAAGACCAGAGGTCTCAGGTCCACAGAGACTACGGCCTACGGGAGGCCCAGTTGTGTAGACCACTGCTGGGCAGTCCTCTACTTCTGCCCCACTCCTCAATGTGTGCCGATGATTTCTCTTGTGCGACAGATTTTGACTCAAACTAAAAATGTGTTTGTTGTCGTTGTTGTGGTTACATATTTATTATGGTTGTTGTTGTTATTGTTGTGGTTGTTGTTATTATGCTCTACAAATGTCCTATAGCCTCATGACCCAGTGACCTACAGCCATGAAGTATGTCAGTTGTGAAACATTGTGTTTTGCTACTATCAGAGTTCTCGGAAATTTCGAGAGATGTTGCTAGCGTTTGCATGTTGGCAGAGGCCTTGGCCGGAGTACAGGCGGTACTTGAGACATGTAATTGATTGGTGAGCCCTTCGGCTATTGTGGATGTCAGACCTACTTTTGGTTTCCCCCTGCAATTAGTGGCCCAGTGCTTGCCCAGTCCTCCATGCTGACCGCTGTAATTGGGTTGTGTGGGAAACGAGGGTCCTGACATGTGGCCGCCTCGCACCTTTCAGAAACACTGTGGGGGCCACGCTGTGGGCTGACCTGACCGCTGTGGTGTGGGCCAGTGGCTTTACTCTGGACATGCAAGTGGGTCAGTCTTCTCACAGTGCTATGTCAGCTCACACGCATTTGTGTGTGTGTGTGTGTGTGTGTGTTTACATCAGAGCACTGGTATACTAGGAGGTTGTGTCTTTGAACTACCGTAGATGTTAACAGGGGCAACCGTTTTTGCCCTGACTCTTTCCATATGGTTGATCTGCGTTGGTACCCATAGTGTAAAAACAAGGTCCAGATGTGTCATATCACTGAGAGCAGACATAATGAGAGGGGACAGGCATGGACAGGCGCCAGCCAAAGGAAGCCTCTGACCCCCAGGCCCCTGTCCCACTACAGCTCACTGGGTCTCCATGTGTGTGGGGGGGGGGGGCTGTTTGTCTCACCCTGTTTGTTTGTCTGGATGTTACTGTAGGAAGACATTTTAGCCTTAAGATGGTTTTACTGAAACAGTTCTCAATTTATCTGTGCATCAACATTAATGTGTTTCAAGTAGTGTGTGTGTGTGCATACTGTATATGCCATTGTGTCATCTGTACATTGATGTATTGCTGGTGAAGTGGTAATGTATTTGTATGCTTGGAAATGTCACGCAGACCTGTTGATTGATTGATGGTGGTGACAGTGACCTGGGTCTGACCTCTGAGTGACCTTGAGTGTGGTTGGGTGGACTGTGGTAATGAATGGTGACAGGTGTCAGGCAAAAACACTTCAGCAGGTGCTGCCATGATACAATGCCTACAATGCAAGGAAGTTTATGCTTCCAAGAGAAGAATCTGATATGTTTACACATTTTTTGTTTCTATACTCCATACCAACCAAACCAATCAAACTGAACTGAATTGTTGGGTTACCTCCGACTCTGGTCTTCAGAGGCAAGCAGCACATGGCTCTGAGTGCTCACATGTTCCAGCATGTTCTCTGGTGCAATGACAGCTCGGGACACCATGATAAGATTTGTTGGTCTGTCCTGTGCCACTGTGCCATGGCCTAGATGATCTCGGCGAAGCCCTTCTGAGAAGGCCGGTACGCAGAGCCGAGCCCCAAAGCTATTTATACTCCCCCACACGCATGTGTGTAAACAGTAGTGACAGGTGTGTTGCAGCATTCAGGGCCTTGCGCTGACCTGTGGTCAGTGGTACAGTCAGCTGGTCCGCGAGGGGACAGAGTTACTCAGCATTCACCGACTGCTCCGCATGCCACGGCTGCAAGCCATTCTGTTCCTGCTCGCTCTGCCACCGGCAAGGACCGGGGCCGCCTTTTTTAGCACGCCACTTTACAGTGTTGTCTTGCCTTTGCCATATCAGGGGCATTTCTTATTGCATGGTTAGTGGACTGGCTGTTTTCCCTACACTGTGAGTTTTATGGTACAACTGCTAAACTGCTCCACTGTCTGTAGTGTCAGTGATGGTGGCCCTAGTTTTCGTTCACAATAGCTGGGGTGCTGTGTGTGCGTGGCCGGGCGGTTGGTGGGTGCTGCTGCAGCAGCCGGCGATGTGTGTGTGTGCGTGCGTGCGTGCGTGCGTGCGTGCGTGCGTGTGTGTGTGTGTGCGTGCGTGCGTGTGATCATGGCTGGCGTGTAATTAGTGTGAAGCTGTGTTTTGGGGGCTGGAGCTGAGCTGAGCTGTGCGGAGCTGAGAGGCGCAGACCCACGCTGGGGTGGGAATAGAGGAAGAGAGGCCTCCATGAATTATTCTGTTTCATGTGCTGCTGCAGTCTGCCCAAGATTTCTGTCTCCATCTCTTCTGCTGCTGAGACTGCCTCTCTGTCTCCCTCCCCCTATCTCCCCCTCTCTCCCTTTATTCCTTAACATAATTCCCCCTCTCTCCCTCTCCCCCCCCTCTCTCTCTCTCTCCCGCTCTCTCTCTTTCTCTCTCTCTGTCTCTCTCTGTCTCTGTCTCCCTCTGAGCTTCCTCTCCATGTTTTGTGTTTAGTCTCCTCCTCTGCCGTTGTTTTTGCCATATTTGAGTGGGATTCTTTTTTCCGCAGTGTTTGCCATCAGCAACACACCAGGGCCCAATTCCACGGAATGTGGTAACCCTGGCAACAGCCACTTCCCCTGACGGGGCAAAACCTCTCTCATTCCCTTCATCCCCCTGAAAAAAAAACTCCATCACTCCGCTCTGTCTCAGCTTCCTCTTCCTCTACCAAAGGCCTCAAGCATCACTTCATTCTCCCTCTCTCTGTTCTCTGTCTGTCCATCTCTCTCTCTCTCTCTCTCTCTCTCTCAATTAGGTCACACTATTTTAAACACTCTATTTCTCAGCCTCTACAGCCTCTACAGCCTCCCTCCTCTCCTTCGTCCTTGCTCTATGTGGCTCTCCTACTCCTCCTGGTCCTAATCGGGCTACTATTCCCCTCCTCCTCCTCCTCAGGACTGACCGCTCACAGTCACACCAGCAGGGTGTCACCACAGCCGTGGAGGACAGAGATTTTGATTGACAGCTTGTCCCTCTCTCTCCACAGCTCATGCTGACCCGTGAGCTGTACAAGTGTGTTGTGGCATAGGCTCGACCTTGTTGTCCAGGGTAGCTCCCTGTCTCACGGGAACAGTGTTTACTTTAATGCGGTGTTTATGGAAAAGCATATTCCCGTGTCCTGGCTAATGCATATGGATCAGGAGCGTCTCAGGGATTCTCATATATGAGCCATCAGGGGTATTAAATGTGATGAACCCTCAGTGGGGATGTTTGTGTATGTCTTAGCTGACACTGACCAGGAAGCAAGGCTTGTGCAGAGGTTGTGTTTGTTTGCGCCTATACTTAAGGTAGCCAATATATATTGAGTGACCAAGGCAGAGTATTTATTTTATTTATATGGATGTAAGGAACATGTCCGACCTGGGAGTATATATATTTGTGTGTGTGTCTGTGTATGTGCTTTGGTGTGGTGGTCTGTGAGCGTGTGTGTGTGCATGTGTGTGTGTGTGCGTGTCTGTGTGTGTGTGTTTCTGTGTGTGAGGCACAGCAGTATGTGCTGGCTTAGGTTCTTGGCTCAGTGGCGTCTGGCTGCAGTGATTGCTCACACACAGAAAAGGCTGGTCTGGACTCTACCCCTCAGGCTTGTGTTTGGACTGAAAGTAGGACAATGCTTTGTCTGGCCGGCCCATCGATAAGTAAAAAGCAATTGAACTGTGAGTTTGCACACATTTTTTCATGTTTGTGTGGAGAGTTGGCGTGTCATAGTGAGTGTTTGTGTGTGTATGTGTGTGTGTGTGTGTGTGTGTGTGTGTGTGTGAGAGAGAGAGAGAGAGAGAGAGAGAGAGAGAGAGACTGTGTGTGTGTGTGTGTGTGTGTGTGTGTGTGTGTGTGTGTGTGTGTGTGTATGTGTGTGTGTGTGTGTGTGTGTGTGTTGTGTGTGTGTGTGTGTGTGTGTGTGTGTGTGTGTCTGCAGTAGGACACCCTGGGTGCTCGTCCACTCTTGTGGAGCGTGACCTGGGAGCTAGTAAAGCCCGGTGGGCCACAGAGGCATATTCCAGGCCCTGAGAACTAGGCCAGACTGACTGACTGAGAACCCAAGTGGGCTCAGGCTCAACCCTCTCTCTCTCTCTCTCTCTCTCTCTCTCTCTCTCTCTCTCTCTCTCTCTCTCTCTCTCTCTCTCTCTCTCTCTCTCTCTCTCTCTCTCTCTCTCTCTCTCACACACACACACACACACACACACACACACACACACAGAGACGTTCATGCATAAACAAGTAGGCATTCAGACACACACTCACCCACCCACATACACAAACACCCAGCCACAGACACAAAACAGACACACACACCTTCATCTATAAACAAGCAGCCATTTAAACACTCACCCATACACACATACTGTTCTGGAGGCTCATTGCAACATCAGTGGTGTCAGGATGGGATAAACGACATGGTCCAGGAATCTGGACGCTGGTTTGTCATGAGTGGCTTCAGGAGCTTAAGAGTGAGTGACCACAGTGCTGAGGTGGTGCTGGGAAAGCAGCCCACTCATACAGCAGTCCCTGAGCAACATGGCCGCTCCTGCGCTTTCCCTTGTGACATGTGTGAGCTGCTGTCATTTTCACTCATGGTGTTCCACGGAACTCGCTTTGGCATGTGCGTCATCAAGCTGACCCCACATGATTTAGAAATGTGTGTGTGTTTGTGTGTGTGTGTGTGTGTGTGTGTGTGGGGGGGGGGGGGGGTCTCTTAGTACCACTGTAATCCTGTGTATCCCAGCAGGAACGTAACCCATAAAACAGGACTATTAAAATGCTCCTAATCCCCCAGAGGAACACTGCAGATAATTAGTACCAGAGCCTTCCAAATGAGACTCCCTCTCTCTCCCTCCCTCGTTCTCTCTCTCCCTCCCTCCTTCTCTCTCTCCTTCTCTCTCTCTCTCTAGTTTCTGTCTGTGTCTTTCTGCTTAATGCCCTCCAAATGCTCCTCACCATCCAAATGTCTGCATACCGTTCTCTCGTACACACTCTCCTGGCCTCCGGTCTTGAAGCTTGTGAGCAGAGAGGGAATGATTCAGTGTGTGTCACAGAAAAAGCTATGTGTCAATGTGTGAAGAATGTGAGTGTCAAATGGGTCAGATGTGTGTGTGTGTGTGTGTGTGTTTGTGTGCTTGTGTGTGTGTGTGTTTGTGTGTGTGCTTGTGTGTGTGTGTGTGTATGCTTGTGTTTGACTGTGTTTGGACATACTGTATGTGTATGTGAGACAGGGGTTAAGGCATTTGGAAAATCCCTTTGTTGTTATTTGTGTATTTATTTGTATCAGATGAATCAGCACTCAGGGTGTGCATGTGTTGTGTGCAAGTCCTGTGTGCATGTCGTGCCGCTCTGGGAAGAGAGAGGAATAGACAAATCCCGTAGCAGATTTCATCTCCTGGTTGCCATGGGGATGCACTGGTGGGAAGGCCACAAAGCCTTAGGCATGGAGAAGAAGGGAATGCTTGTGTGAATCAGAGAGAGAGAGAGAGAGAGAGGGAGGGAGGGAGGGAGAGAGAGAAGGAGAAGGGAGAGAGAGCGAGGAAGTGGTGATGGGGAGGAAGCAGGATGCAGAATTTCTTGAAGGCTCATTGATATTCCCTGGGAAAGAGAGACGGGAAGGATGCATATGGTAAACAAACCCAGAGATCTGTTATAGTCTGTTAGTCTCTCTCTCTCTCTCTCTCCCTCTCTCTCTCTCTCTCTCTCTCTCTTTCTTTCCTTCTCTCTCTTATCATGGGACATTTGTTTGAGGGAGTGAGAAGATCATCCCTAAAATGTCCCACCACCTCTGTGCCCCTGGATGTCCGCTGTGGGATAGGGCTACTGTGGACTGGACCATCTGGGAGGGGGCCGACACCGTGGCTCTATAGGAAGGCTAAAGTCCCTGGACAGGAGGCCACTATCTCAGCAGGCTGCTGATGGGTGAAGTGGTGAAGTGTAGGGCCAGGCAGAGGAGAGAGAGACAGCAGTGCACTCCCAGGAAGAGAAGAGGAGAGAAGTGAAGAGAAGAGAAGAGAAGAGAAGAGAAGTGAAGAGGAGAGAAGTGAAGAGAAGAGAAGAGAAGAGAAGAGAAGTGAAGAGGAGAGAAGTGAAGAGAAGAGAAGAGAAGAGAAGAGAAGAGAAGAGAGCGTGCTAAAAGACCTATTTTCTGCTCAGGCAGCTCTCTGAATTATGCATATTGAGTTTATGATCCGCCACAGAGTGCGGCTGTCATGACATGTGTGCAGCACGAGTGTGAGTGTATGTGTGTGTGTGCGTGTGTGTGTGTGTGTGTGTTTGAAAGAGAGAGAGAGAGAGAGAGAGAGAGAGAGAGAGAGAGAGAGAGAGAGCAAAAAGATGGAGAGAGGGTGGGAGAGAAAGTCAGTGTTCTCAAGGCAAAATGTGTCAGCAGCAGTGTATGCCTTTACGATGCTCTTCATATTGCATGTGAATGTATGTTCATGCTTTAAGGGTGAGGATGTTCTGTATGCGTGTGTGTGTGTGTCTGAGTGTGTGTGTGTGTGTGTGTGTGTGTGTGTGTGTGTGTGTGTGTGTGTGTGTGTGAATGTGTGTGTGTGTGTGTGTGTGTGTGTGGCTGGTGCTGTGATGTGAGGGCTGCCCTGCGGCCCGCTGCAGATGAGGTCAGTGTGTAAGTGTGTAGCTCCGTGGTGGCACGGTCACCCCAGCACTCAGCTGCACCATCAGGCCATAACATCAGACGCAGTTTCCCATAACGAGATAAAGAGCAAGGCGACAGTATACACATATTCACACACACACACACACACACACACACACACACACACACACACACACACACACACACACACACACACACACACACACACACACACGTCATATCCTTGTGTACTGAATATTCTAAAGCTTTACAGTGATACGTTTCATATTGTTTTAGTATTTTTTAGCTGCCATACTGAATCATTGTGTACAATGTGTGTGTGTGTGTGTGTGTGTGTGTGTGTGTGTGTGTGTGTGTATGTGTGTGTGTGTGTGTGTGTGTGTGCATATCTGTATGTTGTACAGAGGAGTGCTTCAGTGTATTAATGCTAGGTATGCAGTGTTGAAGGCCACCATCCAATTGTTTCTGTCACACAGAGGACATATATGGACCTTGGGCCATAAAAAACAAATTAGAGGAGTCACGTTCATACATCTATGCACTAATGGAACAGACGACACAGTCTGAAAGCATGGACTTTATAAAATGATATTTTTCTTGGCGAAGTGTGTGTGCGAGTGGTCGTGTGTGTGGGGGTGGTTTTGTACGTGTGTGTAGAGAGTCCTCCTCAGGCTGATTGCTGATTTAGTGCAGGGAGCTGCGCAGCTATCCAGCCTCCAGTCTGGCAGTCTGAGCATAGCAACAGCGCTGTCACTCATCGGGACCAGTGTTCCGTGTTGTCACGGCAGCCGGCTCACCTGTCAGTCTGGGGAC
>NW_027468630.1:32550202-32557702 GCF_046254945.1 Alosa pseudoharengus | reverse complement strand
TCTCATATTCTGTCTCTGACACACACACACACACACACACACACACACACACACACACACTCACTCACTCACTCTGCATTCACAGTTTTCATTCTCAGGTTCCAGTTGCACGTTGAGTAGTGATACTAGACTCTGTGGCAAAGAATAGCGGAGGAGGATAGCCTACTCTATATGTAATACATGTATGTACCCCTCATGTGGGGGAGGGTGTTTGACTGTGTGTGTGTGTGTGTGTGTGTGTGTGTGTGTGTGTGTGTGTGTGTGTGTGTGTGTGTGTGTGTTGGGTGAGTGTGCTCATGTATGTCCACGAGGAGTTAAGATGGAGCAGGGTGCATAAAGAAGTTGCTGTGTGCACAAGTGTGTGTGTGTGTGAGCATACATGTGTGTGTGTGTGTGTGTGTGTGTCTGTTGGGGAGGGGGCTTTGGAGGGAATTAATGAATGGTTGCTGGGTAGAACAGAAGGCATGAAGCAGGAATGTGTTAATTATGAATGGAGTTGCTCTCTCTCCGTCTCCCAACATACTGTGTGTGTCAGGGAGGTCCTTCCTCAACAAGCGCTCGTGAACTGAGGGGGTGTGTGCTGCGCATGTTTGTGTGTTTGGTTTTTGCATTTTAGAATAACACTCTTTGGTAGCGACTACAAGAGTATCATATGCATAAATCATGTCAAACGTAATACCCATGTGCCCAAATGGAGAATTTACCCTTTTATGCCATTTACTAGACCCAGTGTTGGTCAGTCAGCCTGTTGGAATTGAGCTGAATGGCTCTATTTCAGGATGTTTTGTATGCAGTCCTGTAGGCTGACCTATCTGTAGTTCGCTGGCCTGTATGGTTGGCCTTGGGTGCTTCCTGCATGTTATTCAGACAATGCTGATGTGACACAGGGCTGACCGAACATAATAGCACGTATCAGCATCTGGAAGCATAATGATATTAATGACGGATATTATCCGGTTCTGTCTGTGTGTGTGTGTGTGTGTGTGTGTCTGTGTGTGTGTGTGTGTGTGTGTGTGTGTGTGTGTGTGTGTGTGTGGGGGGGGGGGGTCATTTTGAGGTCGCGACATGCCCACTGGGTGCTCTAAACATCCAGACGTAACATTTGTGTATAGTGTCTGCCACTGTGCTCTGCCACGTCCCTTTACTATCACATGCAGCACTGCACATTAGTGTGAGAATATGTCTGTGCCTGCACTGACTTAGATGTGGAAACTGGCCCCGCCGGTCACTCACTGTCAGGGGCATTAAGGTTTGGGGTGTCATCGGACGGGTGGAGTCTGCGGCATATTGGGTAATCTGGGGCAGTTTGGGTAATCCTGTGCTTTAACCCCCTTTGAGGGTGCCTCTCACCCTGGATCCTGAGGACAGGGTTTGGAAGTAGGGTGGCAAGCACGCAATGGGACCATGTAAGGTTACCTCCATCTAACCCCACATCCTGTTTCATTAGAGTGAGAGAAAGGCTGAGGTGGAAGCCAAGGGGTTTAATGGCGTGGGATTGTTGACGAATGGTGGAATAATGGCACCCAGTGAATTGCTATTGACTGGAGGCCCATTGGGGTGTGTGGAAATGGGCCTTTCGGTGTGAGCCCAGGTAACCTTGAGGTGGCCGGGATTAACCCCTCGTGGGTCGGGATTATGGTGTATGGTGGCTCAGGCGAGGGGATGTAACCAGTAATGCAGGGTGGGGGAATCTGGGTTCAGCTCTCAGACTGCAGGCCTGTGTTTTAGGTTTGAATCCCCCAGTGTTTAATTAGCACGAGCGCGAGAGGGAGAAACGCCACAACACAGGCCAGGTCGCTAATCCCATCTGGGCCTTCTGATAATGGAGCTGGATAGCAGGATTTTGTCAGCTCTCTATTTAAATAGTTTTTCAGATTTGTTCTTCTTTTCCCTCTTTTCTTTCCTTTGTACATCTTTCTGTTTCTCTTTCTCGTTTCTTCCGTGTATGTTACTCAGCACTCTCAATGCTCCTCTGGCCATGAAGAAAGAATAGTATTTTAAACCAAGAAAGCAGTCAGGGCAGAATGAGCTTGCCAAGAAACCTGCGGTCAGACTCTTGAAAACAGACGAAAAAAACAATGGCTTTCCAGGGCTATGGAGAGCCACCTTCTTTGGAAGTGAGAATGGTACTGTGTGCAAATACAGGGGGTCAGGTTTTTCCAACTCTCCGTCCACCGCTAAAAATAACCAGATGTTTATCACAGTTACAGGTTACTCAGACTCCCCCTCCCTCACACACACACACTTAGTCACGCGAGTGCTGGAGCTTTATTTGGGGATGGTGGTGCACTGTGTATAGAGGTAGTAAATCCTCACTCTCTGAAAAGTAAATATTTCCCTGTCGTGTGTGTGTGTGTGTGTGTGTGTGTGTGTGTGTGTGTGTGTGTGTGTGTGTTAGTGGTGGAGGGTCCAAGAGACATAGTGACAGTTGTGTGTCTTACCTTCTAACATGGCTGCCCAGGGTGTTCTCAAACATAGGCAGTGCTTCAGCAGTGCTAGTCTGACATTCCTCTTCTCCTCTTCTCTCTCTCCCCTCCTGCAGGAGCCACCAGGGACATCGGATCGGCGCTCACCCGCATGTGCATGAGGCATCGCAGCATCGAGGCCAAACTGCGCCACTTCACCAAGTAAGTCCAGTCCACTGGGTGAGAAAGCACTACAAACAAGCACATCGGAGCTGGACCCTTTTTGCATTTTAATGTGCATTCTAGTGGACCAAAACTCCACGTCTTCAAGCAGCATTTACAGAGCCCCCCCCCCTCTTTTTTTCTACACACCCTGACGGAGGAACAGCTGGAATGTTGGCAGAGTGTTCTTAAACAACTGTTTCACAGGGCTTTGTAAGAGATAGTGCATCAGAACCAGACTGTGTATGATGAATATGGTTCATATGACTCAGAACACATACTCCATATTAAGTTTGTGTTGAGCCCGTCGTCTGAGACAATGGCTTGGCTGAGCCCCTCGTTCAGAGGTGGTTTTAAAAGTCAGCGGAGATGCTGTAGCCTTGTCGGGCTCCCAGTAAACACTCACGTGTCGCCACGCTGTTATTCCACGCGGGATTCTTTCCATGGCCGAGTCTCAGCTCATGCTTGGGCCTCCGTCTACTCGTAGTGTGGAAATAGCAGGGCAGCACGCCGTGTCTTTGAACCACAGAAACCCGATCACTCCCACATACACACACACATACTATCAAGAACATCCAGTTCCATCAACTCAACCCCCACCCCCCCCCCCGCCCCCACACACACACACGCAGACACACACACACCATTCCTCCCCACAACCCCATAGAAAAGTGAAAAGTGATGACGCCCGACACAGACAGAAGGGAAACAGAGGGAGGACTAATAGCACCTCTGACCTACTGCCACCACCCCCACAACGACCACACACACGCACACACCACACACACACACACACACTCTCACTATCATTCTGGACGCCAAACTATCCCACATCTGCAGACAGTCCCCTCTCCCTCACCCAACCGCACACTGTACGCCGCCGCTGCCACCAGCCCCCCCCCCCCCCAGAGGCCACACGCACGCACGCCTCCCACAATGGCCTCCCGTCCCGTCCCGTCTGAAAATGGATTTTCCTGGTGATGATGAGGGGGAGAGGAGCGAGGCGCTGCAGACTCAGAGAAGCGTCTCTTAATTGCACGTCTGTGTGATGGTAATGATGATGAGGTCTCCTCATCGCCGCTTGTTTACTCTCCTCCTCAAACATTTGCGGCGGGGAGTGGAATAGACAGTCTTTCTCTCTCGGTGTCGGATGGGCCGTGATGAAGCACATGTCTCCACTCTGGCTGAGTTATGATAGGCTCGGGGAGAGGTGTGCCAGAGACTGGAATAGTCAGGAAGGGGCAAAATGGGTCAGAGGTGATGTCATTGTTAATCAGTTAAGTGTGGCCACGTGATCTGACTCGACACAACAACTTGATTCATGGGCTTTTTGACATATGACAGTCACAAGAAGTGGGTATGATTTAAAAGTTGTGAAGTGTGAAACAGTGTTAGGTTGTGTGACAACTACAGAAGCATGTTGGTAGTTTATTCTCTCCTCTCTTCTCGTCTCTCTCTCCCTCCCTCTGTTTATCTCCCTGTCTCTCTCCTTCCAAACACAGTGCTCTGATGGAGAGTCTGATCACACCGCTTCAGGACCGCATAGAGGACTGGAAGAAGACAGCCAACCAGCTGGACAAGGACCATGCCAAAGGTGCCTGGCCGCTGAGAGTATCCCTGGTGATAACCGGGCTGTGTCCATTTCCTTTGAAGGTCTGACTGTTTAAAGCTCTAACCCCCTCGTCCACTCTGGTCCTCCCCTCTCTTGTAGAGTATAAGCGGTCTCGTCACGAGATAAAGAAGAAGTCCTCTGACACCATGAAGCTGCAGAAGAAAGCTCGCAAAGGTAAGCCCCCCCCCCCCGTCTGTCTGTGATTGGTCCGCTGCTGCCACATGGACGCAGGCATGCCACTGGTTCGCCCCCCTTTTTCCCAGTAATGACAGTTAATGTGGACCGCTATCAGAGCAGTTGCCATGACAGCAAGAGAACCTGTGAGGGGTGTTATATAATGCAGCCCCCCCCCCCCCCGCCCACCCAACACCACCCCACCCTAACTGTTTCCCATTCCCAGACACAAATGTGGTAGTGAGCAGAAATGCCAAGGTCAAATCCTCAAGGTGGTGTCCTTCTGCCTAAGCTATGGGGTGATTGGACTCCGAATGCTCTGTTTTTTTTGTTTTGTTGCTGATGATGACTAGCACGCCTCGTTGTTTGACATTTGTGATTGACAGCTCAGAGTGCGCTAGGCCCCAAAGGTAGCCTGCGTCTGTTTTCTCCTCAGTGAAAGAGAGAGACAGAGAGAGAGAAAGAATGTGCCGGTCTGTCATGAGGAATCTCTCACTCGAGAGCACCAGTCAGGCAGCAGCGGCTCGCTCATGCAATGGCTCCCTCTGCTGGTCAAACTGAGGGAGCACCGACTCGCTCTCCATTCGACGGCCTGTCATGGCGTGTGCCGGCTCGCCAGCCAATAATCTCAGCTCCTGAATGGAGGTTATAATCCAGTGGTGT
Organism: Alosa pseudoharengus; assembly: GCF_046254945.1. Classification (NCBI taxonomy): domain Eukaryota; kingdom Metazoa; phylum Chordata; class Actinopteri; order Clupeiformes; family Clupeidae; genus Alosa; species Alosa pseudoharengus. The sequence goes on along the minus strand of NW_027468630.1, from coordinate 32,552,626 downwards.
TACTAGGAAGACTGTAGCGCGGAGAGGGAGGATGTTTCAGGGGAAGCGGAACTGACTGGGTTGCGCTCAGCACTGCAGCATGTAATTGATGCGCCAGCCAGCACACATGTGCGGCCCCTCCAGGCCATGTTTGACTCAATGAACAGACCTAGAACCCAACCTAGAGAAGTCCCCAGTCTCTTTTACTCAACCTGACATTCCTCTCACTGACCTAACTTTTTGTAATTTATATCTAATATTTTGATCTTTTCTTTGGTTTCTGCTTTGTCATTGGCTGTGCAATTATGATCTCTGAGTTGCATCCGCCCTATCAGGGATTGATTTTGGTTGCCGTTTGGTTGCTGCAGCGTTCCTGCTCCTAACTGTCCTCAAGCACTTTGGCCGTGGACTGAGCTGTGATGGCTTCCTTGTACTAACCCTAACACAAAGCTCTTCTCTCTCTTCTCTTCTCTTCCTGTCTGTCTCTGTCTCTGTCTCAACCTCTCTCTCTCTCCATCTCTCTCTACTCTTCTCTCTTTTCTCCTTGCCTTCCTCCTTTCACTCTTGTCTGACCCCTATCATTCTCTCTCTCTCTGTCACTTTGTCTCTCTCTCTCTCTCTCTCTCTCTCTCTCTCTGTGCGTATGTTGTCTTTCCCCTGTAGAACTGCAGGGTAAGTATGCCGTTGGCTCCCCCACTGCTCTTCTATGCTTCAGCTCCCCCCTGATCTCTTGATCTCTCCTCCCCATCTCTCGCCACCTCTGACCTCTCTCACTCAGGCTTAAGCAAGCTCCACTGGCAATGACCTCATCTCTTACTGCATGCAAAGAATATTGTGTGCTTAGTGCTGTGCACATGATATGTGTTCAGTGTATTGGTGTGTGTGTGTGTATGAGAGAGAGAGAAAGACAGACAGAGAGAGAGAGAGAGAGAGAGAGAGAGACACTGAAAGACAGAGTAAGCCAAGAGAGGAAAATGTACTCAGACAAGTGCATTATTTTTCATATCTACTGACAGCTACATAGCCAGATAGTTCTCACACACTCACATTCTGATTATCCTCTTATTCAGCTTATATACAACTTATTTTCATGCATTAATGTCCTCCTGAAATTACATTTCCCTTACAATGACTCCATAAGTGACAAGACAATGAGAGATCAAGTTAACCAAGCTATAATCAAGTTTCTATCAAACAACCTCTATTTTCATATGTAGAGATTTCTTGTGAGCATGTTTACAGAGAAGCTTATTTGAATAGCGAGTGACACAATAAGCCTCTTTTCCACCATCACACCGTGTTAACAACAACCTAGTCTCAACAAGAAGTGCAGAATCCCAAGACACATTTCTTACATTCACATTGAACAAACTCACCTCATGAAATGGGAATTATACAGTGATACTTAATGTCACTCATTTGTAAACATGAGACTAACACTTGGAGATCCAGATCATACAAAGACTGATATTCTACTGCCCTTACTAATGTCTTACTATTGCTGTGCAGTTTAGGTTTTGTTGTGGGGCTGTGTATACATGTGATATTATAACTAACAACTACCAAACTACAACAACTAACAAAGAGCCCATTCCTCTGCTCCCTCTTCCCATAATCCCTCTCCTGACCTTCTCTAGCATGATGGCTAGTACCCCAGCATGCTCTGTGCTTGTAGCCTTTGAGGGCTGCTTATTTTTGGGTAGTGCACCTCTTGCCTGTGTGGGCAGGCCGTGGGGTGCTAGCGTGACCGTCTGCATGATTTAACATGACCATGCCTGCCACCACCATCTCTACTGCCCCCTGCAGGCCTCTCTGGCCCTGCAACTCTCGTCCTTTCGGGGTTGTGTGCCGTCAGTTCGTGTAGTGGTCATACGCGCCCGTCTCTCCCACCAGTCGTGTAGATGCCAGTAGGTCCATTCTGTCCTGTGTCAGTCTCGTCTCGCTGGGGGCCGTGGCCATGGGGGGTGGTGGGCTGGGGAGGAGGGTGTGATGATGGACTGAGGGCTGTCCCTGGATGCCCATGCCCTCTGCAGTGTTCTAATCTCTCTCTCTGTTTCTCTCTCTCTCTCTCTCTCTCTCTCTCTCTCTCTGTCTCTCCCCTTGTTCCCCCACCCTGGCGGCCATGCTCTGGGCTGTGGCTCTCCTGCTCCTGCTCTCCACTCCTGACCTCTGGGCCCTGACTCCTTAACACACAACACAATGTGCTCCCTACACACCTGTTACACCTTTTGGACCCACGCCCCCTCTCCCTCTGAGCCCCTTTATATCCTCCATCTACTGTCCTGCTCTCCCCTGCTCTCCTCTCCTCTCCTCCACTCTTCTCTTCTCTTCTTTTCTCTTCTCTTCTCTTCTTCTCTCCTCTTTTCTTTTCTGTCTTCTGTCCTTCCTCTACCCCACCCCTCCCCTCCTCTCCTCCACTCTTCTCTTCTCCTCTCCTCTTTTCTT
>NW_027468630.1:32430202-32547702 GCF_046254945.1 Alosa pseudoharengus | reverse complement strand
TAACCGTGCTCCTGCTGCTCCTCTGTGCTGTCTCCGCGGCTCTGCTCATGACCTCCTCACACAACCTTCCTCACCCCTCACTTACGCCATCTGCCATCTGCCTCCCTCGCTACTGCCACACTGCCGTCCTCTATCTCTGCTCTATCCAACGGTGTGGCTTACATCCTGTCCATATCCACTACCACCACCTTCATCATCATCATCATCATCATCATCATCATCATTATGTCAATTATCATTTGATCCACCCACTACCCCCTCGATCAACACCCCATTCAACTCCACCTCTGGCGTCTGTTATGCCATCAACATCACCTTCCATTTACCCATCACCCCCTGGCCCCACACACACACACACACCTCCCCCCTGGCCCTGTCACCTGTGTGTCCCTCCCCTCACCCCCTCCCCCTTCCCCCTCACAGCAGCGTGAACAGCGCCCACAGTAGCGCCTCTCGCTCGTCCGGAGGCTCGCAGACTCACTCACCCAGTTCATCCTGTCGCTACCGCAGCCTGGCGCAGCCACCACCAGGGGGAGCCCACCGCCTCAGCAGCGTCTCCTCACATGACTCTGGGTTCATCTCGCAGGACGCCAACGTCTACTCCAAGCCTCCCTCGCCCATGCCCTCGGACATAACTAGCCAAGTAAGGCATGGGGACGCCCGGGGGTGGGGCGGTCCACTGATGCTGAAGTCACACAGTCACATTGTATATCACTTTAAAGGCACTGTAAAACAGAATCAGAGATTTGTTTGGAAACACCTTAGGTTAGAAAAGGTAGGTAGATAGAAAACTAGAAAACTATGCACTCTATGCATGACTCCATTTTGGATTAGCTTATACTGGCAGATCAACTTCCTGGTTACAATAAGACATTGACAGATATGGCTCTTTTTATAGTTATTGTCTTCAATACCTACCTCGTCTCACAGTAAAGTACTGTAGACAGACTTGTGAAAATGTTGTGTGCCTCCAGCAAACGGGAAAAGGGTTTAAAATGTACATGGCCAGCTCCATTAATAACTATGACGAGGGTAAGTAGCTAATGTGAATATGTTGCATCTTAACCAAGCAACTGAACTGTTACTGAACTGGTAAGATAACTTTAGCTATTTTGTTTAACTAGCAATAGCCTGCCCTATTATATACTGTACTATACCAGTAATCTGTCATTTTCTGTCATAGCCTACTGTGTACAGCGTAGACAGGAAGTTCATCTGCCAGTATAAGTAAATGATGTGCATAGAGCCTGTAGACTGTAGACTGTGAACTACTACCTACTGTGAAGTTACTGAGTTGTGGAGTTTTTTTCTGGGCAGTCCCAAACAGGGGTGTTAATGATGTGATGAGTTCCCCATTCAGCATACAGTACATCCTCTCCTTAAGAGTTGAGTGAGACTACAAACATTGTGAAAAATCTGCTTTATGCTGTTTTACACTTATATGCACAGGTGTTTTCACTAATTAGCTCATCTATCTGGCTAAAGAGGGGTTCACTGGTCTGCTGCTGCGCTGAGCAAAGCACAAGCGGCAGACAACATTAGAGAGCAGAGTCTACCAGACATTTTCCCATTATTTTGAAGTCTAATTTAATATACTGAATAATTATATTCATTCATTTTATTTGTCTGCGTCATTAATGACACAATTTTCTGTAGTTTACAGCGTCTTTACTTGTGTGCAAATGTTACACGAGTCTATTGATTTATCAGATTAAATTTAACTCAACATTGGTGGATTTTCTAGCCAGTAACAGGTCAAAGGAAGGCTCAGCATGAGTACATATATGTGTCCATTCTGGTCCTGTAGAAATCTTCAAGTTCGGCATCCTCAGAGGCATCAGAGACCTGCCAGTCAGTGAGTGAGTGCAGCTCACCTACAACGGTAAGGTTTGACCACACACAGACGCACAAATACAGCAACAGTACGCATACTACACACATTTCTTTTATCAATACCATCATGTATTTGTACGATAAGGTTGTCATGTTGCATGTTGCCCTCCACAATGTATTTCTCAAAACATATATTATAATTGTCTAAGAATGAGTGTACTGCTTACTGTTATCTGTACTGTTTGTAAGAAACTCCTTTATGTTATGCAAGGGAAATGTGATTGTGTGCAATATTCATGTATGTATCTGCAGGCATGCATACATGTTGGCAATGTGAATGTTGTTTGAGTTGTGGTGGTATTCGGTGTTAGTCAGAGATGGGCCTGAATGGCAGGACGGGGTATTACATGGCTCCACCTGTCTATGTCACAGGTGATTTGTGGGTAGGCTCTCAGCTCTGGTGACCTGGCTGCTTCTCAGCTGCTCTTGTCATCCTTGCTCTCTTTCCTCTGACCTCTTCCTGTCACTGTCAGCGTGTGTGTCCGTTCACCAGCGGCCACTCGCCAGAGACCGCCCCTGTGGGAGGGGCAGAGCTGACGGCCCTCTCTGACCCATCTTGTCTCTCCGTTCCGCAGTTTGGCTCGTCCTTCGCTACCTTCCGCCCTGCTCTCTCTCACACTGGCTCCATCAGGCCTTTCTCTGTCATACTTCCTGCGTCCCCACCCTATAACCGCTCCCCCGGATCCAACACCTCCTCTCCCACATCAAAGGTTCCTTGCTGGAAGGTTTGTTGTCATCAAGCACTTTTTCTTTGCAGTTTTGGTTTGGTTTGAGCCTTTCTTCTCCTTCTTTGGTTTGGGTTTTTGGCACTTCCTATGATTAATGCTTATTTACCAATGCCCCGTGTTCATTTTACCACCTGCTTAACTCATTCATAACTTCATTACTTTGCTCCCTAACCACTATGCCTTTTTCTGTTGCTTGCATCACAGCCTGTGTTTAGTCTGAAATCTCAGAGAGATTTACTAAACTGAGCAGGCCACGGGTGGCATGTTTGCCCATTTTGAGTGCACTGAAATGCAAAACCACTCATTCACCAATTGGCAACAGGGTCCAAATTGTGCACATGTGTGACCTACCCCCTCTGAGCTACCCCACCTCTACTCCGGTGTGCCCTCTGGGAAGGATTCTCAAACTGCTGGATTGTGGACGAGTCCTCCCTCTCCCTCTCCCTCTCTCTCTCTCTCTCTCTCTCTCTCTCTCTATCTCTATCTCTCTCTCTCTCTCTCTCCTCTCCTCTCTCTCTGAGGGAGAGGAGGAGCAGCTGAGATTTTTGCCTTGCCTTGTAAATAATCACCTCCGCCTCTCCAGGACTGGTCCAAGCAAGGGGCCTGTGAGCAGCCTCTAGCCACCACGCTTCAGAGGAGGAAGGAGCCCGTAGACCGGCCCAGGGAGGCGGAGGTGGCCACCGGCCCACAGGGCTACGCCGGCATGCACCCAGAGGACCCACAGCGGCACAGGATGCACCCGGCCTCCATCGCTGCCAAGGTGACCAGTCACCAGCTGTTAATAATGGGTTTAATGTGTGTTTAATGTGGTTTGATGTGCCTTTTAATTGGTAACAGTATAGAGTTGTGATGGTTTCTTGATTGGCATGTTGAATAAGTGTGTTCCATTTTTGTGGTGCGGTGTGTGAATGTGTAATATGTTTGTGTAAGTGTTGTATGTTTGTGTGTGTATCTATTTCTATGAGTCTGCAGGTGTGTGTATATGTTTCTGTTTCTGTGTGTGTGTGTGTGTGTATGAGACAGAGAATGTGTGTATGTGTATGTGTTTATATTCAATTGAAACCCCTCTGCCGTGGCTGCAGCATGGGGATGAAGTGTCCCCCGCAGCGAGTGACCTGGCCATGGTCCTGACGCGTGGCCTGAGCATGGAGGGCCAGAAGAGCAGCCGCGACTCCCTGCAGTACTCCAGCGGCTACAGCACCCAGACCACCACCCCCTCCTGCTCCGAGGACACCATCCCCTCACAAGGTAGCCGCACAGCAGCGCTCACCCCCCCCCCTTGTCCCCTCTCATCACTCTGCACATCACACCAGCGGCCAAACCAGGCATGAGCCGCAATGAACATTTAATCTCCACACATCTGCCTCATTTATATGCCTCATTATGATAAGCATAAACTATCACCCTGCTTGACACTGTCAGAATATCACACATATTAAATCCTTATATGACTCTTCTAAGAAACACATAAAGCACTAATGAAGTGATAAAACAATTGATGTAGTAGATATTCAGTGCAAATCCCATGGCCTCCATTTTATTAATTACCGAGTCATTCTAATGCTGTAAGGTGGCGGGTCAGGTGTTGATGTTCTCTCTGTCCCTCGCGGTTCCCCAGGGTCCGATTACGACTGCTACTCTGTGAACGGCGACACCGAGGCAGATGGCCAGGCTGACTTTGACAAGTCCTCCACCATCCCGCGCCACAGCAACATCGCCCAGAACTACCGGCGCATGATTCAGACCAAGCGGCCCGCCAGCACGGCCGGTCTGCCCAGCGGGGCGGGCGCCCAGGGGGGGCCGTCAGGGGGAGGTGGAGGGGGCGGCGTGGGCACCCCGGGCACTGCCACCATCCGCCGCACGCCCTCCACCAAGCCTGGCGTGCGCCGCACCCTGTCCAGCGCTGGGCCCATCCCCATCCGGCCGCCGATCGTGCCCGTGAAGACGCCCACTGTGCCGGACTCGCCAGGCGGAGGGGTCGGGGGCGGCGGCTACCCAGGCCCGCCGGTGCGCGTGGGCAGCGAGGAGTGTGTGTTCTTCGCGGCGGACGACGCCACGGCCGGCGCGCTGGAGTACGTCAAGGCCTCGCCCAAGCGCCTGAGTCTGCCCAACACGGCCTGGGCCAGCGGCGGCGTGGAGATGAGCGTGTACGGCCACGCCGGCCACCACGAGGAGGACCAGCTGCTCGCCGCCAACCGCCACAGCCTGGTGGAGAAGATCGGCGAGCTGGTGGCCAGCGCCCATGCCCTGGGCGAAGGCCAGTTCCCCTTCCCCTCGCTGCCCGACGACCCGCCGCCCGGCCCCACCGGCCAGCACCAGTCCAGGTCACGCGATGGCGAGGACATGCTGGTGACCATCCGGCGCGGCGTCCGGCTCCGCAAGACCGTCTCAAACGACAGGTCAGCGCCCAGGATTTTGTGATGGTCTACACCTAAAGGGGCGGGAAGAAAGGGAAAGCCACCAACTACATGGACTCCCCCGCCAACCCCAATACCCTCTGACTGTGTAGAGAATGACATACGAAAAGAGGCTTAAAAATAATAATAATAAAAAAAAAGAGTCGTTAGAGTAAATAAATAATAACAAAAAAAAACGTAATGATAATTAATGAAGTAAATAATGGCGTATTGAGAGGTTGATGCCTCCGTAACTTTAGCGTGTCTGGACGCATGTTTGTCTTATTAACACCATCACCACTAGGGGGAGACTCGCACTGGAGCTGGACGCTGGGACTGTTGAGAGACCGAGGAACCTGCTCTTCCTGCCAAATTAACCCCCCCTACACACACAGACACACACACACACACACAAACAGAAACACAAACCTACATACACACACACTCTGCCAATGCCAATACCCCCAGTGCCACCCCCTCACCCTCTATGGAGAGACATGGAGGGCTACTGCAGGGTGTTGAGAGCCAGTAGATGGAGGTTGCTTTCGGGGCTTGCTTGTGAAACCTCGTCTCACTTGCTCCCAGGTCCCACCCTCCCTCCTATCAAAGTCCACCTCTGAGGCTCTGCGTCACCCCACTGGCACACACCGTGGTAACTTAGCCCTTAGCTGTTGTCTGTGATTGGTTTGAGTGTCTGTCAGTCTTGGCTGGAGGGGTGCAGGGGGCTCTGCTGCAGGTCAGCTGGTGGCTTTGTGGGGGGGCGGGTTGGTGGGAGGGGTCTTTTGGGGGAGAGTGGGTGCTGGAACAGAGGGACAGCTTTCCTTTACTGATGTTTGTCATCCTCTGTAGTCTCTGTTGCGTAACCTCTTTATGTTCCCACTTTAAAGGTTTAAGTGAGTTTATACCAGGCGTATATTTTGTAGAACCAGAGTGAAAATGCCAATATGAAATGGAGCAATAAATGGGTCCTTTGCTTTTTGTCCAGTGGGCAGGTGGACATTTAAGATCAGTGTGTATCTTAGCCATAGATCTTTCTTTAGTTCTGTGTTTCAGGCAGTCTTCAGGCTCACATAAAAGAGTGTGGACTTTATCCACCCCCTGACTAATATATTACTGAGAAAAAAAGAAAAAATAAACTTTAGCACTTTGAAGGTGAATTCATTGTGGCCACTAGGTGTCACTGTGGTCCCATTGTGTGTTGCATTAGGGAGGGGAAGGCAGCAGAGCGCCCTGTACTGGGGATTAGAATGTGAGGAAGGGAAGAAAGAAGGATGGAAAGAAAGGAAGAACAAAGACAGGACGAGGAAGTGAAACAGAAGAAAAGTTATACAAGATGGAAGGGGGTTACGTAGGCATATTTTTGTATCCTGAAGAAATTAGTTTTACTTAATCAGGTATTCATTACCTGTTGAAAGCCTCAAACAAAGAAACCCCAGGTAGTGTTGAAGGCTCATGAAGGACGTGGGGATGAGACAGGTAGTCATGCAGAAGACCAGAGGTGTAACTCTGTGACCCAGAGAAATGATCACTTCAAGGTGACAGCAGAGCGAGTGAAAAAGGAGAAAGATGAAAGGATGAGAAAGTGATGTGAATGGAATAGAGTAGCCATCCATGTTTTTATTAAAGCATTCCACTGCCCTTGGAAGGTGAAGTGAATTTAAGAAGCAATCACACCGCAATATAGCCTACATATTATGCCTAACCAAGTCCCTAATGTGAAAACAAACAGTACAGGATAAAATGGTGTGTTGTTGCTTTCATGAGAGAAAAGGACTAGCTGTTTGATTTTAACCCTGGTCAGAGAAAAAAACAACTTTGGCTTTTAATGTAGGGCAGGACTAAAAAACTTAGTTCTGTCAGTTTTTAGGTGTCCAACCAACTTTCTGTATGCACTCTCCTCCCGAAAGCACCCTGCGCACACTGTTGAAACCCCCAGTCACCACTACAGTTCTGCATATGAATTGACACCTAATACTAAGTTCATTTCTTTTGTTGTCATTTTATTGCTCTCAATTTTTTAATAATTTATTTTACATAAATAGAGCACTCTGTTTTAGGAATGCCTGTAGCTTATTAAAGAAAAGTAAGTAAAACAATTAAAAAGAAAGAAAGACAAAATACAGAAAAGGAGGACATGCTTCTCAAATGGAAGAGAGTAAAAAATGTGTGCAAGAGCATTCTCCCTGTCACTGTAGTTAGTGAGTGCTGATTGGAGGGGATTTGGGAGACGGAAGACAGATGGAGGGATGGAGGAATGACAGGCGATGGGGAGTGGGAGGGACCAGCAGATCACCAGTGTTGGCCCCAGTGACCCTGCCCAGCCGCAAGTTGCTGGATCACCAGAGAGTCCCAGAGAACTTTCCGGAAAGCACAGGTCATGACTCTGTATATATATACATATATACATACATATACTGTTTAAGAAGGTGAACACTAATTGTACTAGTTGCATTGCTAAAACAAAACAGAAACATATGTTTCACACAAATATTGTCTAGCAGTACTGAGGAAAAAGGCAAACGTCAAGTGTACAGGATATGAGAGCAATATGGCAATGTTTTTAGTTGAATTTACAAGAAAAGAATACATATCCAACAGTAAAATATCCAGTACTTGTATACTGTTTCTTAGTGTGCTGCGTATCAAGTTATAATCTCAATTTCTTTTTTATTCTTGAATTGTTGAAACAGTTTGTGTCCATTGAAGATGCACCATTAAGTCATTAAGATACAAAGAGAGAGAAAGGCAAGAACGAGCGAGACATTACCTGCCGACTAACAGATATGATTTGCCTAAGACTAGCTGCTAAAGCTACTTAATTATGATAATTAAGATTGCCAGTGATAGACTGTAAAGACAGGAACTTGACAGAGAGAAAGAACTGGCAGCAGCTCCAAAATGACAGGAACTAGTGTATGCCAGCTCTCTCTCCTATGATTTCCCTCTTGCTTGTTTGCTTTTCAATGACCAGAACAAATGCTCATGGTCACCACTGTGCCAAGTCTCTAAACGCCAATGCAAACACACACACATAGGCTCCCTTATCTATAGATTGACTCACTTTCCCTTCTTACTCTCTCTCTCTCTCTCTCTCTCTATTTCACCACGGTTCGCCATTCAGCCACATTGCGTGTTCTCACATGTTCCTATTCAGTTTCCTCTTCATCCTCCATTTTCTACCCCTCTTGTCAAGCGCCAAAGTCCAGAACTGCTTCAATACCTGAACAACTACACACCCAACTCAGAGAGGGGTTTCACCTTGACAGTCTGCCAAGGGTGAAAAGCCACTTCTAGCATAGCTGACTGGCATGTCAAGGCTGACAACAACTCCCCTCCCCAGGACTACTGGCTAACAATCTCACACTATGGAAGTGTTAATCCTCTGTGACTCGAGCACAAATTGTAGTTACTTATCCATGAGGTATAAGGTGTGACTTCTTTGAGGGAGGGAGCTCTCTGCGTGAAGGGAAGCCACAGGTCGCGCGGCGTCACTTTAGCTTCAGCACCGGGGCAGCAACAGGAGGGCCACTGCAGAAGCCAATGCGCCAGGGAGACAGCTGCTCCCCTGCCGAGTCTGAGGCGCTCGATACTGCTGACAATACAGCCCTCCTCTTCGCTTCCACAGCATGGCCTCCAGCACACTCACTAAAACCTTGCCTTTTGGTCGATTTGACAAAAGGTGTCTTTATTTCTCTGCCTCTCTCTCTCTCTCACTCACTTACTCTCTGTCTTCTGTGATCTTGAATTTGAAAGCGCTAACATTTTCTTCTGCCTTTGGAATTGAACCTTAGCCATGCTCTACTGTGTCTCCAACTAAGCAAGAGTTCTGTATATAAAAGTCCATTCGGTCTAAGACAACTCATCTTAACTCACTGGTGTTCCACTATGTTTAATTACTGTCATTTGTCTCATGTAGTGCTGACAACAGAGCTCTGTTTACTATTCCTGTACGTGTGAATTTGTCTGAATGGTAGGAGGCTGCTGCTTAAGATACATATTCCACAATCTCCAAGGAAGCCTTTCTGATTCAGTCTTACTGTAACTCACTTCAGCCTGGGTACCACAGATAACAGACGCTATTATTTAGACTGAACAAAAGAAGATGAAGCCTAATTTTATTTAACATGTTGAAGGTTGTTGACCACTGGCCCTAAATCACTGAGTGGCCCCCCTCCCATTCTGCCCCTTAAGACACCTCTACGATGTGACGGTAAAGCCCATTTTGGTTGTGGAGATGGAGGCAGAGAAAGTTGTGCTACACAGCCTCAGTGCCCTTCCCATGTTCGGAGTCCCTGAAGGTCTCAATTAGCCTTACTGTGCCCTGGGTTGTGTCTGGCCATTACCACAGCTCACAATGCAATGCCTTGAAATTGCAGACATGTGTGTGCATATAGCACCGCACATAACCACATCTACTGTGATCCTCGGAAACATGTACTCCTGGTATACTTGGCATGCACCTTCATTTCCTCCAGGAAAGTGGAGAAATATTTTTGTGTCAACACACCCACAAAGGAAGCTCAGGTGTGGGCTGAGCTGACACGTATTGGCCTTGCAAATATTACACTTTATATGTGATGTTTGCCTGCAGATCCAGTCCTGGCAAACACCCTTTGCATCCCTGCTTCCATAATCAAACCACTATTCTCCTTTTTCACCTCCACGGCCCAAACTTACGGGCTGTTTCTCTGTTCTTCGATAGTAAAGGCCATTAAACTAATGTACATCGTAACACAAGGCTGCGTCAGGCCATGTCATCCATTGCCCATGCTCTCCTTCCCAACCCTTTTTACCCTGTCCTCCCCCTGGCCAAGTAGTTGAGCCAGGGGCGACTGCCGCAAAATAGTTATCATGGTATCTAAAGAGAATGTCTTTATCAGTTTGGTCTATCTCTGACTTCTACCATGTCAATACAACACAGGCTGATTAACTAAGTTATGTATCCCATGCAAACTCAAAAACAATGCATCTCTAAACTTGACTTTGCCAGCATTGTCACAGCACTCTTAATTCTCCTTATCGTGAAGAGATATGATGTGTGCGTTTTTTTTTTTTTTAATGTTATTTTTTTGTACAAATCCCCTCCCTCGAATGGAGTCAAGTAACGCTACAGGTGCTGTTGTCTCTGTCTATCTTCTTTCTCTCTTCTTCTTTCTCTTTAATTTATTGTGTTCTTATTTTCAAAGGCAAAGTTGCCTCTGTTGCTTATGACAAATTTTCCTTTTTGTAATATTTATCCTTTTAATTTTGTTAACTTTAGTCACTGCTAATGTAACAAAACGCACTGTGATGATTCCAGTATTAATAAAAGTTGTACTTAAACTGTGCGTGGGATGTGCCTGATTTATTGTTTGATTGTTTGATTTTCAAATAAAAATAGAAAACTTGAAAACAACAACACAAGCAGGAGGAATAAATGGAGAAAAACACTGAATAGCTGCATTTGCCATAAAATGAGAGAACTCAAGGAACACTACAGTAGTAGATACTGAACCTTTAGAAGAGTCAATAAGTAGAGAAGGGCAGGACCATGTACCATGCCGGCCCTAATGCAATGCAATCTAACACTGAAAGATTTCACTCTCAAAAGGCAGGGGGCACTAGAGAACCTCAGGACACAGAGAACACACCAGCTTAGCAGTCAGTCTACCTCATACTCTTTATGTAATGTATTTTCAGTTGTCTGTAAGGTGGCAATTTCAGCTTAGCGATGCAGAGTAATCTGTGCCTGACATGCAAAGAATGAAAAGAAGTGTGAACATCGCACCAATCAGGTCCAGTTGTGGAATTTATATGACTTCAACAGATGGCAACCCCTGCTCACTCTATTTTCAATATTTTTGAACAAGATGATGCTGCATTTATGGGAGTCCAACCAAAAAGACATGAGTTGTTGACAATCTTTTAGTTATGCACTCTGTCTATTGACTATCCCTCAGAGGCTACACAAGACATGAAAACAAAGTCTGGGGATGTCTAGAAGTGGCATGTCTATCGTGGCTGAGACACAAAGACTAGGTGAAGGATCCTCTCACTGCGTCATTTCCCTAGCCGGTCTTTAATTTGCACAATTGAAACTTTAATTAAAAGGAAGTAGGCCACAGCTAATTTGAAAAGGAGATTCACTGGAACACAAGCCTTCAATGTAGACTCAAAGTGTGAAATGCACATACTCTTTTGCCCCTTTACAGCAAATTAAATATTTCAAGGTACATGTCTAGCCCATTTATGAGGACTCTTGAAAATGTAATTAAGTTGATATGTCATTATTGTAGCCATTTCTATCAAAAGGATGAGGACACTGTCGCTGAGGAATTTGTGTGTGAGTGTGAGAGGTAAAGAGAGAGTGAGAGAGAGAGCAGTCTGTAAAACAAGAAAATTGAGTTAATGTATGAAAATAAGCTAAACAAAATTAAGATTCAGTCAGTAAAGATTCCGTTTTGGAGGAATTTAATATTGTAAGTTATATTGTAAGTAATATTAAATGTTAATATGCAGGACATGCAATATTCTGGGCATAAAAAAAATCTGCATTTCACTATATAGAACTACACTTTACTGCAAAAATGAAAATATTATTGTAGGCTACTGCATTGTAGCCTACATCAGAAAACCTGCATGCAGTAGACTAGCCTATCAAAGATTTTATAGGCCTATAGGTGCTCCACCTCACTCCTTGATATGCATGCTAGCCTACGTATGTGATCAAGCTGACCCTCTTATTTACCCAGATTCCCTATCAGAACCATTTGTTACGCATATGAGTGGAAGTCCAGTGAGCTCTGTCCTGTCATGTCCGATGACTGTCTGCCTATGCGGGTCAGTGCGTCAATGACACGCTTGCTTCCATTTCACTTGCTCGCTGCACATATTTACTCTCACTAAATTTAGATGTATCACCTTCCCTCCCATTGCCCCCTGTGCGGATGTGTTCAATAAGATGTGAAATGAAATTCCTGTCCACACCATGCACTGATGACTTGGGCAGTTATCAAGAAAAGGAACCTTTTCGCCATTCTCTACTCCAACGACACAACTGAGAGATTAAAAGCCATGGGGACCTAGGGAGTAGTCTGCATTATTTTGTTTTCTTTTGCTTTGAATTTAGCACCATCGTCCCTTAGTTTCCCTTAGTTTAGATTCTCATGTAGCTGTAGTGTCCGGGTCCTTTATTCCGAAAACAATATTGTATTAATAGTAACTACGATATTTTCTACAAAGACAGTAAAGAAAACTATAGGGACAGATGTTTTTTATTATCATTTTAACACTATGCCATAGCAATTTAACCATAAATCACAGTGAATTCTCATTACCAAAATGTGTTTTGTTCCATTATTCTATTGTTCGTTCTAATTTCATGAAGATTCCTTTTTACACAAATTGAAGATTATGCAAAGTTGTGTAAAAATGTCTATATATATGGTATTTTACAAAAGGAAATATTACATTTATTGTAACATTTTTGTGTCCACACTAAATTTTCCTCATTACTGTAATGCGACTTTACCTGCTATAAAAAAGTACACTGTTCCTTTATATTAACAAGCAGACCCATGATGCACTTTGGACAAAAGGTTTAAAATGGAATCAAATTCAGTTGTTCTCTCTTTTCTCACATCATGATATTTGTGTTAATGTCATAGAATCTTTATTCTGTTACACTGTTGATTGTCATTGTCAATATGCTGCGATACTCAATGCTTTTAAAATATATATTAAATTATATTTTATGATGTTGAAGACAATATAAAACTTATATTTTGTAAAGGTTAAGGTAATGTAGCATAGCCTGCTAGCATTTTGCGTTATTTGCCAACTTAGTCCTCAACTTAGAACTCATCTCATCACCGTTATTCCAATTTCTCATTACCACACATTTTAAAGGGTAATAACCGTAATGAGAAGCTGAGTTGAGGTAATGATCCGGTGATGATCTTGATATAAGATGAACCATTCCCTCTACTAGTCAGGTTCACCTAACATCTAGTGTTCTCTCCAGTCTCCACTAACTTCTTTTCTCACCCCGTTTTTAAAAGGGGTTAAAACTGTTGATGTGAGTGATGCTGTTTTGTGATACCGCTTTGTCCTCACCAGATGATCATTTTTTTAGGCCCAGCGTACTGTATGTCATGTTACATCTTCTATTGCCAATACTGTTTTATCTACAGTTTTTCCTGGTCCCTTGATAGAATTGTGCCCCGACTGTCTGGTCTGCTCTGTACTGGCAAGTCAAGTTTACTTGCATGGCACACCACTACTCAGGCATTAAGACCAATGATACTGTTTTAATCAGTTGCTTGTAGGTTTTTTCTATCTCTTGTCAATCAGTAATGACATGTTTTCTTTTTATTTATTTTAACTACCATTGGTTTTCACCATGACAATGGAGGTAATTATGAGGGCATCATCATGGGTTGTCAAATGGGTTGTTGGAGGTAAAAGGCTGCAGGATGACATGACCATGCTCAATGTACCCACTGACCATGTATCCGTCGGCTCCATGTACCCGTAGGCCAAGTTGAATGACAGTCTCAAATGGATAACAAGGAACCTAGCAAATGTAGAGGTGTATCTATTAAGAGAGGGAAACTAGTGGAAGAAAAGTTTTGATGGCAAGGTGATTCCATCTATTGTGAAAAACATGACGAATTTAGCCAGGTGGTACAATGTTGTCGGGCAGGAGCAGAAAAGAAGAAAAGAGTTTAGTCTTGGTACCAGTTGGAAAGCGTGGGGTAAGTGTAAAGCACAGGAGAAGAGACAGGTGGTAACCAGCTTGTTTTGAGAACAAGAGGAGACTATACGTTTGCAGCGGTGCCTCAACAGCGGTGCCTCAAGTAAAACAAGGACAATGAACTGGCGTGATGTGGAGAAGAATATCAACTGGAGAAAGTTATGGGCCATGGATGCTACTGCAACTGGAGAGAAATATGGGCCATGGATGTGACTGCTTTGAGACCAGACATGACATTGTTTTCAGAGAGAAAGAACATTGTCTACTTTATTGCGCTAACTATTCTTATGATGGAGATGGAGAAAGCCTTTGAAAGCAATAAGTTAAAGTATGCAGAACTGGTATCAGAGGTAAGGTAAGGGAAGGTGGCTGGCAAGCACATGCACGACCAGTGGAGATAGATGTGTGAGGCTTTGTAAGTCGAAAAACAACACTTCTGTTAGATTTTGGTATTCAAAGATGGAGCTGAAGACAAGTCAATGGTCATGACTGAGGCCCTCACAGCAACCCGAATTGATTAGATTAGATTCAACTGTATTGTCATTGTGCAGAGTAAGTACAAAGACAACAAAATACAGTTTGCATCTAACAAGAAGTGCAAAAAAGCAGAAAAGTGCAACATGAAATATATATATAGCCTATAAAATATATTTAATTGGTTGGGATAACATTTTGGAATTGGTGGTAAAGTTTGCCCTGTCTCTGAAGTCCTAGGTTATTTAATGTGATGTTCATATGTGATAATAAACTATGCGAATCAATATTGTGTCACTTTAGGCTTCACAAATAATGATCCCTACTATATTTGGACAGGTTGTAGGCCTATTACGCAATAGGCTATCCGACGAAAATTACTATTAATTAAGTAGACATGGTATGTAGGAAACGTGTGGATAGCTGGGATTTTTGCTGCACCCAGTGTGCATTTGCAGCTTGTTAAGCCTAGGCTACATTTGCAGGCAGACAAAATTAAGCCAATGCAAGTTAAACTTCCGATAGAAGCACACGCGTACATCCCTCGGGTATTGTGGTTCGAGCAGGCATAGAGTCTGCAACTGTTGTTGGACATTTGGCTTTTGCCTCGACTGGCAACCTGAACATTTAAATCAAATGTATAGCCTAATCACGTCAATGTTGCAAGAAAGCAAACGAAATAAGCAATTGACATTTGTTTCGTTTTAAATCACTTGGGGAGACATTACATGATCCAGACGTTGCGTTCTACAGAACTACAGCCTGTGCGTTTTAAAATAGTCCTCATACACAACGCAATGAGTAGGCTAATAATTGGATATAGGTCATTGCTATGCATCTGCCAAAGTGTATGGTCATAGTCAGTTACTTGTAAAAACTGGTGCCGGAAGTTGCAACCATGTAACGCCATGTTTTCAAAAATATCGGCGGCCAAATGCCATATGCTAAGTGGCTGAAGCTAACCCTTCAAATCCTGACCCCCTGCTCGAAAGCTACTCTTTTGGTAGGCCTAATGTTTCTTGCCCACAAAGGTTGCTTTGTTGGTGGTTTTTTTAATGGTAAAACTGTTTGGTTGTTAACTGGCTACTGTGGTAAATCCCTTTACTGTAACACTAGGAATTTAAAACCTCTCCAGTGGATCTGCAATTCACTTGGTAAAAAGTAATTCACCGTAATAAATTCTCATTCTCCGTAACACTGTTGAAAGTGTTACGGTAACAGACTTTTCAAATCAAGATCATGAAACTAATTTTGAAAATAGGTTATCAAAAAAAAATAAGTTTAGATCTTGTGAAATAGGACATAAATGAGTAAGGAACAAAACTGGTTAAATTAATAACTGATCAGTGTTCCCTAGGCCTACCTAGATCCCTGGGACTCCATGTGAATCGGATTCTTGTTTGTGCTTTTGAGAAATGTTATCACGTCTGCCCCATACGCGTTTATGTATATTTTGGTTTATTTAACAAGATGAACTGCACTGACCGGTAATAACAGGTAACCAGAGTCAGCTGCTACTAACCTAGGCTACAGCGTGTGTTCAGTCCAACATTTGACCAGGAAACGTTTGAAATCAAGTAGGCTAAACTCACTGTTTTCTAGTGGCAAACATTTTGTCTTAGGTGAGTAGGTTCAAGGAAATGTCTAAAGTAGGCTACAATGGTTTAGCGTAGCGTAGCCTACTTATGGCTTGTTGTGCGGAAATCCAGAACCATCACAGATAAGATTTTCAGGGTGGAAGGCAGCTAATAGAGTGAAACATGTTCTGGATGTGACTGATTTGACACACTTCAAAAATTTAAAAATGATAGCAGATGAGGGGTTTTGATCTCTTGATAAAACCATAGTCTGGAGACTGAGCAGTATTCAGAGTAGGGAGATAAGAGGTGGATAAATTAACATTTTCTCAGGGAAATGGCTTGCAAAAATTATCGGCTTATAATGTAGTCCTATATGACAGTCCTCTGTCTGTTTTGAATGTGCCAAATAGCTTCTGTCCACCATGTCTTTCAAAGTCATGACTGATGTGTTTTCTTCCTTCAGTTCAGAAAATACCAATAAACCATCTCTCTCTCTCTCCCTCCCTCCCCCATGATATAAAATAGAATTCCAATTACACAGGGACAAGAGTAGGAGTGACACATTTTGATTATCGTTCTGATAGGTCTGACATGTTGAAATACGCCTGGAGCAGACAACGTTGAATCTATGCATTGCAGACATGGCATTGCACTCACTCAGAAAGACAAAGGAAGTTTAAAGAGACAGGGAAATGGACATTAGGAGACAAGTTTGGTAAGGTGACAAAGAAGCTGAAATGTTGACTTGACAATGACAGCAAATGTCAAACACACGTTCAAAATGTGTCTTCTGCAATGGCAGAGACGTTGATGCCACTCTAATAGGGCGGTGTGTGAGCCATGCTTCAAGGCAGGTGTACTTTCACTCAACAAGGGTTGTCTTTGCAGTCTGTCGGAGAGCTTATATGAGATAATGATAGAGAGGATGGTATGATATACAGAATGAAGGGGAAGGGAAAAGGGAGTAATGGAGGAGAGGATGTTTGTTTTGTTCAATCTAACGAGGTGACTGAACACACAGAGCATGTGACAGTGAGGGGAGACTGGTGCTGGGCTTGAGGAAAGGTGTTTGGGGGGAAGGGAAGGAGGGGCTCTCAGCCAGGTGTCAGAGGAAAGCTTCAGGGGAAAGCTTGGATGCCGGTGTGTTGCCGTGGTAAACCAGACTCTGACACTCCCTGTCATCATCCCCAAACAGGGATCATCCGAACAGTGGGAAACAGGTGTCATTGTCTGAGGGCCTTGCTGAGGACACCTGTCCCCTCTTTCTACAGTGGAGAGAGAGAAAAAGAGGGAGGGATGGATGGAGGGATGAGAGAGGACAAAAAAGAGAGTGTAGTTTTTTCCCCCTATTCACCTGGCAGATGTACTGTGCTGTGCCATCCGTCTGCCAGACAGACAGACCTTGATGTGTTGCCTGCCCTCTTCTGAGAGCTGTGTTTGTCATGTTTTTTCAAGACCACAGTATTTGGGTACGTTTTTGAGAGCGCGAGAGCGACAAACAGTGTGTGTGTGTGTAAACCGCGCAGGGAGTGATGGGAACTAGGGCAGTGTCAGGTCGCCAGTCCAGCCTCACAGGTGAGATGTCACCACTTCAGGGCTGCCAGTCAGAAGCCTTCCCATCTCGAGCCGCTGCCGCCTCCTGTGAGCCCCTCTCCTTTCCTTTTGCTCTCGACACGCCGCTCTCTCTCTGTCACCTCTGCCTCCTCTCTCTCACTCTCTTCCCATTCTCATCTCCTCTCCCACACCATCCACCATCATCTATCTCTCTCATCCCCCTCTCAGCGGCTCCGTCCCCTCTGATACCTATTATGTCCATCTCTTTGTCTTTGTCATTCTTGCCCATTGTCACTTTCCCTTTTCTCATTCCCGCTCTATTCTCTTCCCTCTGCGCCTCTCTCTCTCTCTCTTTCCCCAGAGATCCATCTTGCCCTCTCCCTCTCTCCTTGTTTATCTCTTTCCTCACTTTCATGGGGTGGCTGCTCTTGTTTCCTGATAAACAGCTTGGCCGCCCTCCCTGCCACGGCAGCGCAGAAGCGCACAGCAGCCCAGCGCTAATTAATTGCAGCTAATGAGGAGCAGCATTTGCATATCAATACTCCCAGCCCGTCCTCCCTGTTCCTGGTCAACATCGCCTCACCTCCAAAGGAGGTAAGAGAGAAACACACACACACACACACACACACACACACACACACACACACACACACAATGTGACACCTCAGTGCCATTAATTAGATATGGACACTTCTAAGATGAATTGCCCCTCTTTTTCCTGGACTCTCTTCCAATATCTTGTTCTCCTTTTCATTTCTTGCCAGCTGCATTTTCTTTTATGCGTTGACACAGAATGCCCATGCAGCCTGCAACATTTTCCTCTCTGGCCACAAAGCTTAGGAAACAGGAATCAAGGCCACTTTAGATTAACAATAAAAATGGACCCCTCTGCCCATTGTTTGGTCAGCCATTGGTTCAGAGCACAAACAAGAAATCAGTTCATTGAACTGCTGGAATTTTCTGTTCCATTGTACATTGTCACATTTTGTTGCATTCCATTGCAGATAGGCTCTGTAGAGATCTGCACTGCTGTGAAGGCGCTGCATTGAAGTGTCATTTTTGGCTAGATGGCTTTCATTGTTTATCTTTATTAGTGACAGGATTTAGTTTCCTCAGCTGGGTGGTGGCGGGGTCTGACCCCCGTGGTTCTATCCCTCTGGCACCAGAATATGCACAGTAAAAATTAAGGCAAATCATTCTGATGAAAATGATCGTTTCAGAAGAGGGACACTAAGACACCAGACAATGCAATGCTCAAAGAATGACCTCTTCATTTGTCACCGAATGGATTTGCCGGCACAGTCAACAGGCTTTTGTGTCATTTTTAAATCATATTTCTTTGCATTTTAAAGAACACAGAAATGAAAAACCGGAATTAATTAGGCTCTTTAATTGCAAGCTACCCATGATGTATTCTCCGTGGGTGTAATTACCAAGTGTTTATTTGGACACAGTTTTGGTCTGAACAAGGTAACACAGCTAATTGGAGTTATGTTTAAGTTGTGAACGCCACAATTATGTATGCTTTCATGGTTCCAGAAGCCAAGCAGAAGCTCCAATTACAGATTTAGGCGATAAAATTATAAAGTATTTAATGGTTTTGTAAACGCAATAACACTTAAAAGACCATTGAAAAGGAAGCGGCAAACACGGGCCCTTAGGGAGACTGATTTGATTCCCTCCACCTAGTTCAAGAATCAGTCACGCTCATTCAACTCATTAATGGAAAAGGCCTGAGAGAGAAAGGCTGTGAGAGCCTCCTTTAAGATCTCCACTACACACCCCAAATAATATTAGGCAAAGATATCTGCAGATGAACTCATGCATAGCGTTACACCACTGGATGTGATGGTTGTTGACATTTCCCTAAGCTATCTGGTTTTGGCCATGTTCAGAATCAAACACTGAGAGACCCATTCAGTTTTTAAGGCCAGTCAATCAATAAGCAAAGAGAACCGAGACAAGAGTTGTCAGCATCTACACTTTCTCTTATCCCTTTTGTCAAATGTCAGAATACTTTATTGTAGAACAACATTTCCTCCTCTGGCTATGAGTGCTCTGGTAATGGTCCACTCTCTCTTCAGCCTATCCTCACTTTACCCTTTGTTTCATCCACAAGGGCTCACACTCCACGCCTGTAAAGTTTGAGATCCACAACTCCATAATTAAACATTACGGAAATCACTAAGGCCAGCCCAGCCTTTGTGGGTTGATAGGGAATGTTGTGCTTTGAAAAAAATCCTTTTCTAAAACCGTAATCAGTTTTTTCTCTTTTTTCCATTGCTTTTCTCTCTCTGTCTGTTCTTTTACTTTTTTACTTTTTTCTTCTTTGCAGTCCCTTCAATAGATAATCCACCCGATCAGGCTTTCTGATTAGTATGGGCCATCACTGTGGTGAAACTTAAAGCTTTAATTAGAAGCCGTGCTCTGATAAGATAGCCAGCTTCGTCAGACCATTGTCATACAAATGCCTGTTTGTGCTCCTGAATATGAAATCACAAAAAGAAAGTTATAATGATCAACATATTAGAAGAAAAACCTAATAAAAAATGAAAGAATAAATAAACATTATAAATTGCATTTAGTTAATAATTTATTCAATAAAAATGATTCCGTAAAATAATTGTTGAGATGTTAAGGCTTTTGACATGTTGTGATTAATTACAGTAATTGGAGAAAATATATCAGAGCCATTACAGACTCATTAGACATTTACTGTATGTGGACAAGCTTGTCATAGATAAAATCAGTGGTTTTCTATTTCTGTACCTCATCTCCACCCAGCTTAAAAGTCACGTCTGGCACCTAAAACAATAGACTCTACCCCATCAGTTCATTAAGACTCATTTTATACTTCTTTATTAGCGTTCTCTTTCCTTCTGTTCTTTGTCACGTTCATGCTCTTCCTCTGGTTTCATCTTCTTGTCCTCATTTCTCTCTGATTACCCATCATCAAGCTCTTTGTGCACATCTTCCATCTCTACCAGTTACTGTCTTCTCTTTTTTCCCTGCTCTCTCCTCTTCAGTTCTTTCTATTCCTCTCCTCTTGCCTCTCCGCCCCTTCTCACAATTTTCCTCCTCCTCTCCCTTTGTTTCTCCTGTCTTCCTATATGTCTCTCTCAATCTTTCATCATCTTTTTTCAATTTTCCCTGTTTTCTTATCTTTCTCTCTCTCTCTCTTCCCTTATTTATCTCTAACTTCCTCTCCTCATTTCCCCCTCTTCTCGTGGTAAAAAGCCCCCTTTGCGACTTACAACAGCCTCTGCTGATCTTTTTAATCTTCTTATACAATTTGCATATTTCTCTGTAATTTTATTCCGTGCTGATTTTTTTCCTCCCAGGTTGCATTTAAATAATACAAATCTGTTCTATATTTGTCAACTGTGAGATGATATTATATTTATGAATATAATTGAATAGGTTCCAGTCCTTGGAAGATGGAGCCAGAAGGCGGGTGAACAAGAGAGGCATCTGGAGGCCCACTTTCTCAGTTCTCTGTTCAACTCCTCATGAAACCAGATCATCAGTTTGGCCCCCAAAGTGCAGCTTCTCTTCACTCACTTGACCATTCGCTTTACACCCCCTGTCAGTGGGGACAGAGTTTTAGTAGAGGAGATGAACACAATGTAGGTAAGTAGCACACATCCCAGTAGAACCCCAAATCAAATCTTTGTTGGGGCATTATGGGGGGTGTCTTTTAACCTTGGCATTGAAGAAAAGAACCCATTTCAGGGACACACATTTCTGCATAAATAGACACTGAGAGGTGCGTATGTAATGACTGTCTCCACCTGTAGCATAAGCTGTAATATTTCATTCAGTGGTGAATATTCAGTTGCCGATCTTACAATTGTTATAAAATGCTTTTGTTGTACTGGATCACATAACATGGTTTCCTTAAAACAGCCATATGTAAACTTCTTGAGTGTCAAAATTGAGTAAAAAGTTGGATGTGCACTAGTTTCTTTCTACTTACTGTACCACATGCACGTCACGCCCAGATATATCCTCATGTAGTATTACTTTAGTCAAAGACTAGTTAATATATGCAGTTGAAATCCAGAGTGAATTTTAAAAACCTACATTTAGCAAGTCCTTGTTATCACTGTAGAAAACAAAAAGGAGCCAATTTAGAGCAAAGGAAAGAAAAAGATAAATGAAATAATATGAAAGGTAAAACAACATTCTCATTAAACAGAATACTAAATAATACTGAGTGAAACTAAGACAAGAGAACAAAAGAAATATGTTAAAAATGGAAGAATGGCCACAATAGAATAACAGTAAACCAGTAACGATAAAGCAAACGATAAAGATTAAAGTTAAATGTCTCCTGCATAGTGTTAAAGGTCTTTTAGAAAACTTAATGAGGATGCTTTTTTGAACGATTTGCAGTCCAGTGAACTTGTGGCATTAGAATTTATCCCAGATGTGGACTCAGCATTGGACCACTTCTTGTCTGTTTTCAATGCTGTCACAGATAAATATGGTCCTACGAAGAAGCTTAGAATAAAAACACGTTTTACTCCCTGGTTCACACATGAGCTGAGTGAGGCAGTTTCCCTAGAAAATAAGGCTTGGGCGTCCGCAAGATCTTCTGGTTCTGTTACGGACTGGCAAACTTTTAGACATCTGCGCAACAAATGCACATACATGGTAAAGTGTGCCAAGTCCTCATATTATACTAACCATCTCTCTGCATGTGGCAGTAATCCAGCAAAATTCTGGAAAGTGGTAAAGGTTTATCAAATGTGGCTTTCTGTTTGACCAGTCAAATGACCTAGCGAGCAGTGTAGAGGATAATTTTACCTGCACTACTGTATCAATGACAACAGGAGGCCCTTAGCTATCAGCACTCCTTTCTCACTTAGACCCATATTTACCTCAGAGGTTCTCACTTAGACCATACTTACCTCAGAGGTTCTCACTTAGACCATACTTACCTCAGAGGTTCTCGCAGCGCTTCAAAAGTCTAAATGCATGAAAAGCTCACTAGGTGCTGATAGTTCCTCAGCTCTTAAAGCTGGCTGCTCCCATTCTTCCATCTTTTGTAAATGAACGACTTAATGCATTCCTGTCTGTCAACTCCATTCTAAGCCCTTACCAATCAGGTTTCAGAACTAGACACAGTACTATCACTGCGGCAACTCTTGTGGTAATTGACATAGCCTCCGCTATTGATAAGTAAGGGATAATGTATAGAACGCCGGTCATTATTGGGAAAATAAGTCCCGACAGGGCGAACCGGACCCCGACGCGGAGGGGTCTTTTTCCGCCCTGAAGGGACTTATTTAACCAACAATGACCGGCGTTCCATACATTATCCCGCTTATTACACGGCTACTTGCCAAAACGAAATAATAAACTCCCCACGACATGACTTTAGCTTACATAGCATAGCCTATTTGTTAACGTTCATCGTGGCATTTGCTGAGAAACAAATAGTTCGCAACAACACACACTGAACTTGAATCAAACATTCTTTAGAACACAGCTGATCAACCGTCTGGTTGAGAGGGAAGCTAGGTGCGTTATACAGAATTCGGTCATGTCTCTCCCAGGAAAATAGGCTGTTGATAGTCCAATCAACAATACTATCGGTCTTAGACTATGGCGATGTTATGTATATACATACTTTCACCTCTTCACTGAAACCACTTGATACAGTATACCACAGTGCAATACGTTTTATTACCGGTGATGGTTTTAAAACTCATCATTGCACACTTTACCAGAATGTGGGTTGGAAACTACCGTCTTACCTTAGCTCCCTGTTGAAATTTAAGTCTATGTGTCATAATACCAGGGCACAGAGTCTCATCTCCCTTGAAACCCCACACGTGAAATCTGACTTTGAGAAATCTGCTTTTACAGTAACTTTTGCACCATATAAGTGGAACAAACTGCAAGAAAGTCTGAAACTAAGCCTATTTGTATCAGTTGATAATTGTTCTATTCTATTTGTTCTTACATTTGTATTGTATTCTTCTTAGATTCAATTTTGTATTTTTGTACTCTGTGGGTATATCCTTACCGACCCCGCTCTCACTTATATTATATTACATATTTACATATTGCTTAAAAATGGGCAATGAAAAAGCAAATATGTTTGAACTGCAAATAGGACGTTGAAGCAGCAGTAGATGCTACAATATAAGGCAGGCTGTTTGACAGGCCAAGAGTGTAAAGGAATGTTACATTCAGATGTAGACAGCACTATGTCCTTGGCTTCAGCTCTCTGAAAAAATTCCTTATGGGGATAAAAGAGGGTGAAGGTTCTGCAGTTAAGAATCAGTTCAATAACTTGTGAGTAGACAGTACAGTACTGCAGAATCTTTGCCTAGCTGGATAAGAAAATCACAGTAATCAGAGTGATGGGACAACAATAATGAATAAATGAAGTAGTTTGCACTTGTCTGCACTTTTGCATATTATTTCACTACTGCATAGTGTTTTGAAGGGCAGACGTTTCAGTGTTTTGCCTTAAAACCTTTTCTTTATTTTTGAGTCAAGGCAACTAAATCTCTTTTGTCATTGCAGGCATCAGCAAGTGGAAAGTAAGTGCTGTACCTCTACATGGCTGGGCACCAGCTTGTGCCACACTAACAGTGAGGAGAGGACACATGAAGGAATCAGTGAAGCCCCTTACATAACAGGGCAACTATGCTCTATGGTAAGAGACTCAAGTGTGTCTGAGTTAAATTGAAAAGTGGAAAAGTTCTACACTCAGATCATCGGCCTTTCTTTATTCATTAAAGGTTGTGTCAGTGATTGCAGGCCCAAACATAAATGATCACATTCATCTAATCTTTCCTCACGATCCGCTAGCTGCCCGCCCCATAAGTAGGCTGTTAAAAAAAAAAAGACGTGTCTGCAGCCATGGCTCCGAAATCTGTACACAAAAACAATTGGTGCTACCAACCACTCAAAACCAAAATAAATAGTGTTCCAACCAATCACCGACAGGAGGTGGGTGTTGTGGGGTTTTGCGCTCGTTCAGCTAGCTCAGTTTGTTTGGGATCTCGCTTCAAACACCCAACAGAAGTGACGTCACCTGCAATCGCTGATACAGCCTTTAAGTGAATGTGCTTGATTCTTAATGACTAATAGTTTTCCACGATTCAACATACATAGGTGTAGCAATCCATGTAGTGTATGTGTGTAAGAGTGTGTGTGTCAGTATGATTCAAGTAATGGATTGAGATGCATTTTAAAGGCAGTGTGATTATTAGGTATCTGAGCACAGTAGCAGTCTGGAGTCTTCCTACATTATCTTTAATTGTTTTGTTGACATTACTGTAGATAAATTGTCAGTCAACAAATACATTTCAATGTCTACTGTGTTTTGCCATAGGCATTGTACACATGAAAGACGTCTTATGAGTCTAAAAATGTAATTTTCTATTTTCCCTGTGCCTTTATTGTAACAGACTTTACTGTATGTAATATGTATGTAGGTAGGTATATACTGTAGCATTTATATACCACTGTGCTTATACGTTTACATACCCTGTACATGCACATGCTAAAGTTGACTAAAAAGAGGAATAAAAAAAAATCTTCTTTTGGAAATTGATCTTAATGCCGCAAGGGGGGCGCAAGCTAAGGTAAGCTAACTGGCTCATTTGTTTTGTGTTTGTGATGGACTGTGCCTAGGTTGATGGTACTTGGCTAAGGTTCTTTATGGTTTATGGTTCAGTCCACATCAACGGGACGGACCGACCTAGCCAACTTAGACCATGCCTAGGTTGGTTAAGGGTATTTGGATGCTTGTTGTGGTAATATGGGGCAGCATGGGGCGTAAGCTAACTGCTAACTGCTGGCTAATTTGTTTTGTGTTTGGGATGGGGCCTAAGATAATGGGCTAAGCTAACTGGCTAATTTGTTTTGTGTTTGTGATGGGCTGTGCCTAGGGTGATGGTACTTGGCTATGGTTCTTTATGGTTTATGGTTCAGTCCACATCAACGGGACGGACCGACCTAGCCAACTTAGACCATGCCTGGGCTGGTTAAGAGTATTTTGAGTATTGGATATTTCAATGTGGTAATATGGTGGCAGCATGGAGGGGAGTGTCTCCAGGACGCTGGTTTCACTGTTAAGCCTTCATGAGGTGTCGTGGGCCTAACTTAACGAAACATCGGTGAATGAGGGTGCCCACTTGATAACCCCAATGACATGCCGCATACTATATAGGCTACTGCTGTTGGATAGGCCATTTGCATTGTGCTTGTGACCATTTGTTGGCGGATTTGTGGGTAGTGTGCTTTTTAAAGTTAAACTTGAGCAGGGGCTTCTGAATGTGTTTTTACCTTGGATTTTGGCACAAGGGATTTTAACATCTAATCCTGTGTATTAATGTAATAAAACAAATAGGTAAATTCCAACACTTAGGACATCAATTTTCTTTCTTAAAATACAGGGGGCATAAGTATACATACCCCTATGTTAAATTCCCATAGAGGCAGGCAGATGTTTATTTTTAAAGGCCAGTTATTTCATGGATCCAGGACACCAAGCATCTTGATAAAGTTCCCTTGGCATTTGGAATTCAAATAGCCCCACATCATCACATACCCTTCACCATACCTAGAGATTGGCATGGTTTTATTTCAGTTAGCCTAATAGCTGGTTTGATTTGCATTGAGAGATATCTTATGGGAAGTCTTATGGGAAGTACCCCATGCCAATCGTGAGAGAGTATTCCTCTTTTTAGTCAACTTTAGCATGTGTATGTGCAGGGTATGTAAACTTATGAGCACAACTGTATGCAGTGAGTGTGGTGGTGCAAGCAGTAATGTCACTGTGTGACAATCGGTTGACCCAGGTTTGAATCCAAAAAGCACTTTTGTAGGTCCGTATCACAAGTGTCTGCTAAATACCTGTTAACTACCAGATACCAGTGTACTTTATGTACTGTATATACTTCTATCTTATCTTTTAAGTTTTCTTTTTAGTATTGTTCCATTTATCACAATTGTGGTGTCTTATGAAAGAGTCCAGATGTTATTGGCATTCTTTCATTTTTATTTAGGTATGTGATGTATTTAGCTGGAATTTAATATACACATATGACATGCATTTAAAACACAGATGAATGGGGAAAGGGATGGCTTTTTGTGTGAATGTACAGTTAAGCCATTTGCTCTAGGCCTCAACCATTGGAAAGTGGGAGTCTGTAAGAGGATTGTGGTAGTTTCCTGCTGGCCACGATAAATCAGTGCAAAAGTGCAAAGGACTGTGCTTAATGGTATAGGGATGACCTGCAAAACCCCTGATGTCCAGAGCAGAAGATTACACAGGGATAACATGGCAGAAGTCTTGCATCCAGCGGTCAGCTCTACTAGGTGCTCCTGGGCTGACTTAAGTCCCAGAGCGTTTAAGCCAAACTGTTGTGTTTTCGAGAGCTGACTCAGTTTTAATATGCACATTACTTTCCCAGAGTTAACACAAATTGGCCTGTGTTGATTTATATGCATTTAGCTGTGCAGAGACAAATATGTGTCAGTGCTCGCTAGACCTGCGGTGGATTTACAGAGCATAGTTTATTCCAAAAGCATAAGGCATGAGGTGTGTGTGTGTGCTTGTCAGAAATTGAACTGGTGTAGAGTTTCCTTGGGCTTTAGGCCATGTCCACTCCGCACTAAGCTGGGTAAACATGAATATGCATAATTATATTACGGGTATTTCCTGTCCACACTAAAATGTCATATTCTGACACCAGAAACAATACTTTTCGAAGGCACTCTCTGAGGTGCCCCATTGTAGTATGGACGCCGGGTTCCCATTTTAATATGGGCAGTGAAAAGGCAGTTTCAGATACGATGCCATGGTTGCCATGATCTCATTGAGGATTAAAACTCACCCAAAGTACAGTGTGTGTACAACTTCAGTGTGGGCTGTAAAGAACAGACTGCTCAGTGAGATCAAATATTTTTTTTCTCTGTCATTATTATTGATAAAAGATAGTAAACACCAAAAGAGTTGTACTGACATTACTGAAAACAGCACACTCCATAAGATAGCACCGACTAAGCAAACAGAATTGGACTGTTGGCTATTGATTTATTATTGAAGTGTCTGCTTTGAAATATTGCAGCACTCTCACCTAAGGCAGTTAATTGTGTAAGGAGAAGCTAACTCAATTCTTGTAATTCGCCCCAATTTAAACTAGTGTTGTGGGGCTGTAGTCTGGGGACAAGCTCTCTGCCTCTCCTCTGCAAATGTCTGGAATTACCATGAAATCTGGGTAATGCTGGAAGAATTAAGTGCTTTGACTTTCAGTAATGGATGGCACCATGGCTCCAATGGCTTTTTTTGCTATCTCAAGTCAAGCCATCACTAATTGAGTTTTTCTCTGTTCTCTGTACTGTAGACCTGTTTGTTTATTGATCAGATACATCACAAATAAAAATGAGTAGCTGTTATGGAGCTCCGTGCACATGTGCACGAGTGTGGGCTGATTGTATGACCTGTGTTTCAAACAGTCATGCATGAGTCATCTTTGGCTCTTAAGCTGCACAGACAGGCATTGTGACAAACTTTACAAACACACGGCTTGACTCATTTAGTTGATTCATATGTGTGAGTACTGAGCGTTCGCTCGCTTTCTCTTGTGCTTCGTTTCTCTCTCCCTCTCTCTCTCTTTTCTCCTCTCCCTTTATTTTTAATTTTTTCAGCCAGTCACTCGAAACGCCTGCATGTCCGCTGTTACAGTTGGGTTTCTGGAGAAGTGCAGCATGTCACAGACAAACAGACTTGTGCATCTTGCCTGCTGTCTCTTCCCAACATCATGCACGCTGCTCCATCAGACTGACACTGCTTCGTCTGATTTGTGTTCACTGCCTTTTGTCTCTGGGTCTCACAGCGCCCATTTGCATCTGCATTCAAGGGTGTAATTGTGTGTTTTTCTCTCGCTGTCTCACTTTCTGGGGGCTTGGCAAAGGCTAATTTCCATGTTTCTCAGTGAGTCATGCAGACAAGTGGTCAGTGTGCACAAGACCGGCTGAGCTGGTGAGGAAGGGGTGTGTGTGTGTGTGTGTGTGTGTGTGTGTGTGTGGTGTGTGTGTGTGTGTCTCTGTATCTGTACAAGTGTATATGAATATGTCTGAATATATTGTGTACAGTAAAGGATGTGTAATATGGTTTCATGGATCTCTTCAGGTGAATACAAAGACAAAAGAAAAAAAGGAGAATAGAGAAATCTGTCTGTGACCATGACTCTCTCCCTCTCTTCTTTGTGTGTGTGCGTGTGTGTTTGTGTGCGTACACAATCCTTTAAAGGGAGCCTTGAGGATTGAGTGCTGGGCTGTGCTTTGATCAGGAAGGATAGGGGCCGTAGGCATATGCACTCCCACATACACACACACACAAACACACTCACATTCGCTCAGTCGTGGAACTGCATGCGAGATATGCGTAGCACAGCACTGAATGAGTGTTTGTCACAGCCCAGTCCAGACCTTGAGTGCTGACAGTGAGTTTGTCTCTGCCAAAGGTGGGCAGCTACTTAGCCCTGCTTCAGCCCGTGAAAGAACACAGATTTCAGGGCTGGAAGTTACCAGGTCATGGCAGATGTTAAGAGTGAGGATTCACATGGTCATTCTCATGGTTTTAGGCTAGAGGAAAATAGTTGCGTATCATCCAAGGATATATGGATGCAATTCATTATGTTTTCTATGTCATTTGATAAAATAAATGTTCAAAAAAACTAACAAGTCAAAGAAAATATTTATGGGATCATAGAAGAGATTAAGTGTCTTGCAATGTTAATTTCTATGATTTTGTTGAAATCATCACTACATTAATGATAGACATGACACGTGAGCCAGAGTTTCCGCTAGAAAAAAATGGTGCCGGACATTTTGATGATATGCCGATGATATATTTTGATGATATGTCAAATATCCTATTATCCCTTCTTAATTAGTCAAATTGATGAAAACTGAAGACAGGCTATGTAGCTTAAAGAATGACATAATCAGACTGTATAGAATGCAACATGTTCATTAGCCTAACTTAAACATGCCTAACAAGATCTAGCTTAGTTCGTTGTTTTAAAAAGGCTACGTTGTTTGTTGCTGCTACCCACGTTATCTCCAGTGGTGACTGTTTAACTTACACAAGAATGAGCGCTCACACCACTACCCCCTAATGCTATGCCTCTTTATTTGATAACAATAAATTAAGAAATGTTTCCTATTCTGGGGAATGTTTAGTTTCTTTTTCTTTCGGACGCGGTTCAATGATACCGTTTAATTGTGGCAGAAATTATCCGCGGACCAGTAATCGCCTCGTCGAGGAGGCCTTAACTAGAGGTCTGCGCGGGACTGATTTTTCAGTCCCGCTCCCGCAATATTCTGTCCCACTCCCGCCCGCTCCCGCATTAATGTGTCATTTTTAGTCCCGCTCCCGCCCGCATGTGTAACATGATGTCCCGCTCCCGCCCGCTAAAGCCCGCATGCAGGATGGATAGCCTATTCAGTTTTTCTTTCTGTCTCACGAAAGGAGCACACACACCTGAGAAAGACTCCAGATGTCAGTTTCTTGGTTCTGAATGTAGGCTAACAACTGAAGTAGGGCTATTCTGGTGTCCTCTTCCTCTGTCATGCTTTCGATTTTTGAGTTTTGACAATGAGCAGCACGAACAAATTGAACCCACGTAAACGACAATATAGGCTATCCTGCTATTCGTCAGTTATGCTTAAACCCCGTTTTTTAATGCTGCCTAACAGAACATCCAGCTGAACTATAGTTATGAACACTACAGTGGGTCCCAGTTAAGTTTGGACGGGTTCCTTCAGGAATCACGCACCCCATTTTCTCAGCAGAAATGGCACAAACTGCAGTTGACACAAACAACCACAAGGTGTCACTTTGGAGTTCTGCCACTACTATTTTTGATGCGATCTGACTTACTGCTTCTATGATGCAGTTTCCAAGTCATAGAACAATCAGAGAAAGCTGAGCCATTACCAAACTTATATGATGATACAATAGCTTACAATAGCGTGAGTTTATATCTTATACCCTATTTGTCACAGTTACTTATAGATTTGATAGTGTAACGATAAGCGCATGAGACTTTCAGCGGGGGCACGGGAACTTAAATTGATCACGGTAGTAAGCTTACACTTGACAAAACATTCTAATATGAAAATGTAGATGCAATTGTTGTAAGATGGTGCAGCTTAAGAAAGCACCGTACGTGCGCGGGGATGGAGAGAGAGAAAGCAGGGGGGGTATGAGTGTTAGAACTTAGATGCGTGTGGAAAAAGTAGATGTGCTGTTGAGACTGGAGCGAGTCATATTCAAAATAATGCAAAAAATAAATCCGCAGATAAAACCAATTATCCTCATTCATTGCAACCGCAGCATGCCTGCTTGCCGACGTTCAAACGAAAAAGATATCAAAGCACCTTTTGCGTTTGAATGTAGCACGATTTTTTTTAAACAGCTAGACAAATGATTTAGCTAATTGATTATAGCCTGTACACCAGCAATTGTTGAACATTTACCTGTACAAGTACATTGACAGTAGCCCAGCCTAACAAGCATGTTGCATGTTGTAGGCCTACTGTAGAAATTTCACTTAAATTGCAACCGCAACATGCCTGCTTGCCGACGTTCAAACGACAACGAAAAAGATATCAAAGCAACAAGTTTTTTTTTCTTTTCTTTTTGAGCACGTCCGAATCCCAGGACATAATGCACTGGACCTTATAATAGGCTCGAGATATAATTCCAAAGGGGGCAGATAGGGGCCTACTGCACTTAAAACTTAAAAAGATTGAACGAAGCTTCCCGAAATTTGAAATTGCGATCAGTGACTGGCATCGGGTGAACGAAGCTTTTCGAAGTTGAACAGGCTATTAAAAACTATTTGCGCACCTCAGTGTCACAGGAAAGACTGGGCTCTCCCTTCTATGAATTGAAAAAGACGTTACGCTACCTGCAAACTGGCCTAGATTTCATTGCTGAGTTTGCGGCAAAGCAAGATATGGCGAGTCAGTGTCATTTATTTGTCCATGTTAGCCTACAGACCAGTTTCCATAGTGCACATCTTATCAACAGTTTGAATGTCGTGTGTGTTTCTGCTCATTGACAAATACCGTTCAGCACAATGATTCATGCCCAATTAATTTCCCCTGTTAAAGTGTTCGCCTTTGTTACACTATTTGGTTTCGTGATGTAGCCTATGATAAACACCATATGGCCAAATATGTGACTCAGCTAATGTTATAGGCTATACAATTTCCCCTCTTAAAGACAAGCTGGAGTAGCTTATTAGACTAGGCTACTATTAAAATGCACCAACGGTAGCCTTGGCTATGTGTAAAGTAAGCTATCGCATGATTTCATGCACGTAAGTTCATGCATCTGTCAAGTTCGCACAGGGTCTCGCACCCCCTTGCGACGGCCCTGCAGCTCCTCTTAAGACAGCGAGGAAAAAGTTAAAATACGCGATAAACCCGGGAAAAGTTGACAGGTTTGTTTCGGTCCCAGTGATTATTTGTGAAATTGTGCAAACGACAGCCTTTTCAAGGCATTTCGAGGAAAGAGTCGTAGCATGCAAGCTCCCAAATTGACCCAGTAGCCTACAGAAGGCATCAATAGCCTAAATTGTTGGGACTGGGGAGGGTCATGCGTTTTTTCTCAATCACTTTGGAGGGTAGAAAAATTTCTTGCTGGCGAGGGAGGGTCACGTCTGTTTTGACTAACGCTCCCAAAACTCCTCCGGTAGCCCCTTAAATAAATAATGAACAGTCCCTAATTAATTATAGCCTGTAGGCCTACACCAGCAATTGTTGAACATTTACCTGTACATGACAGTAGCCCAGCCTAACAAGCAGATGTGGCAAAAGACATCAAAAGACGCAATTAATCAGAAATAAATAATGTAATCTGCATCGCTTTATTGAACAAACTGCAAGCAACAAGAGGGTTGAGTTCGCTGTGAGGCCAAACCCAAGAGCAGAGCCTATCTGTTAAGGCACTCGATAGGCTATAACGAGCTGTGTGCGGAAAGACAATAGAAGATGCTTTCTGAATAGCACAGCGAAGACGGCTCTGGTCATCCCATACCCTCCCCCCACTTCCTGTAGCCTACCATTATGACTTGTTGCCGTTTTGGGACATTAAGCTTTTTCACGTTAAGCCCCCCTCCCCCACCCCCTTCTTTCACAAGCAGTGGGGGAGGCGGGGCACAAAGTAACACTTTTTGGTAGACAAAGGAGGGTTCTCCGCGCTTCTGTCGTTTGGCCACAATCCGTTGCAACCAGGCCAGGACAGATATTTTAGAGCAGGGGTGTCAAACTCATTTTCATAGAGGGCCACAGTGTGTGTGTCCTAAATAGTGAGTGTGGCCTAAATAAAAAAAAAAAAACAGCCTACAACAGTAACATTTTCAAATGCAACTTCTAGGCCTACAGTATTAGTTAAAGGAACCGTATGTAAGAAATGTAATTCAATTAATCATAAAATGGCCCTGATTTGTCACTAGACATTAGGAAATCATGCTAATTTCAAATACTTATATCACTGACAACAGTAGTCCGGCCAGGATATCGTCATTTAAAAAAGTGAAGTTGCAGCCCTCAACTGATGTTGATGTTTACATATTTGTGTTTTAGCCTGATCCGCCACCCTCCACCTATCTAGTAATCACACAGTCAGTAGTGTTTCGGCATCTGGGTTGCCAGCTCTGCTCTAGTTACTACATCTGCGGTGTACACCGCTCTACAGTATTTTGAAAGTGATTGTAGCCTACCAGTTTTGGCCAAAATCCTACATACGGTTCCTTTAACAACTGATCAATATGCATTCATGGACTGACATTGATGAGAATAAACTGCAGTCAATAATGTGCATAACAATGTCCATAACACATATCACCACTAAAATTAACTGTGGCTAAGAAAGGTACTGTGTGTGTGTGTGTGTGTGTGTGTGTGTGTGTGTGTGTGTGTGTGTGTGTGTGTGTGTGTGTGTGTGTGTGTGTGTGTGTGTGTGTGTGTGTGAGTGTGTGTGTGTGTGTGTGAGAGAGAGAGAGCTATGGTACGTACACCCACCCACCCCACCCCCGCAAAAACAAATTCACGCGTGTACAATATTTGTCCGTTATATGTTCGTTAACATCGACACGTTAGTCAAAGTTTAATAATGTTCTGCACCTTTTACTAAAGAATAAAGAAATTTAAGAAGACATCTGAGTTGCACCGGCGTCTCACTTTTTGGCTTTGGCTAAATATTTCTAAAATCATTTGAGTTTCACTAGTCACATGTTTTAACAAGCAACACTTGTTATTGAACTAATAACAGACGTGTGTCGAAAATGTACTTGATTTTCCATAGCCTACGGAGAAATAACATATGCAGAGTCTAACCAAGGTCAATCTTGCCAAAAAAGCCCTCAAACCTGAAAACACATGAGGCAAAAGTGCAAAACTAACTAAACTAACACGCGCATATTTTTGTATTGCAATCATTGTAGCCTACAGTTGTAACAGCGCGTAACAGGCGTTTTACTCCCCGTATGCGCTCATTATAAAGAACGTTTAACGTGTCCCAAAAACAGCTATCAATTAATCACCAAACGTCTTATAAACAAGTATTGCCAGGAGCAACACCTTGCAAAAAATTATAACAATAGGCCTAGGCCTTTATATGGCTCTGCTCCTGCCTAGATTCGAACTCAGAACTGCCTGAAGGTTGCAGACCTGTTCTGGAAATACGTGCATTAACCCACTCGACCGTCAGACAACGCTATCTGCTTCGACTAGGCCTATTGGGTAGGACTGTAGCCTACACTGGTTGCTGTGGCACAGTCTTGAGTGACCGAATTCGTTTTTCTTTGTCATATGAATGCTGTCATTTTCTTAACATTACTGTTAAGGAGATGCTGTAGGCAAAGGCTATATTTCAACCTCGTTAGTGTAGTAAAAAAAATCAGAACTATTCACAAGGTTTCTGGGCAGCATATTTATGTTCTGTTAGCAAGCGAACTTCTCATGACTAGCCTACCGACAAAGTAGCGCCGTCTGGTTCGACCGTGGAACGCCACAGCGGACTATGCTGCCCCCAAGCGGCTGCAGTTGTACTTACATTTCACCCAGCTGCGTGAATCACCTTGATCGTGAATGAAGTGTCAATTTTTAACTGGGACCCACTGTACTTTAATCATTTCCATATTTAATTTTACCCACATATTTAATTTGCGGGAGTGCAGTGAATCATCGGTTTGTCCCGCACCCACGAACGCACCTCTCTCACCCCGCCCGCTCCTGCAAAGAGCTTTCAAAAGTTGTCCCGCGCCGTACTCTTTTGCGTCGGGACCCGCGGATCCCGCGGGTCTACCGCGGGAGTGCAGACCTCTAGCCCTAACCTTGCAGATCATAGACAGAGAACGCATAGGCCTACTGTATGCTTTGGGTAAAGAACACTTTGCATGTCCAGTGTACACGGAGAATGACAGTGTCTTGGAGCGGCCGCACCCCCCGCAACTCCACTTCCAATGTCACTGATTCCGACAGATACGCCCGACACTTCTGCTTTTTATCTGGTGGTGGTGGAGTTGACCTGGATATCTGAGGCTTCAGACGTTACCAATTTATCATCATCCATCAAGTCTGGCCTCTGAAAAAACTTTTAAGGCTAGTCTGGCCTGGCCATGTTTGAACCGCCTCACTCATTTGTTCGTTGTTTAACATGGACGTTTTATTATTTGAAATGCAGCATAAGCTATGCGTGTTGTTTAATAGCTTACTTTTCAAACGGTAGAGCCTGTTCATTTAAAAACATAGCCAGAGGACGTATAATATAGGCTTACATATTAAGGCTTATTCTCAAATTCAGATTGCGTTAGGGGACGGGATTATTAGCCAATTTCAATCGGACAATTTGACCGGAGAGATTTAATTTTGTCGGACATTAAATTTTTTTCCCGGCCAATGTCCGGTAATTACCGGACAACGGAAACCCTGACGTGAGCTAACAGTTACCTAGAAGGAACTCTATCAAGATGTAAACGTTTGCCAATAGGTTGTGTAGCTTATTTAGGAAAACTCAACAGTAGGCCTAATTAACTAAATTCCATAGCCTAGGCAACACAAACTTGAGAGGTGCAGGTCAAAATCAACAACGCTACTCGCTCGGATCACGACAGCTGTGTGCGTGTGAGGAGAAAAGACACAGGCTACGGGATGTGCACGAAAATAATTACTTTTTTTTTTTAGTTAATTAGGCAACGAAAACTTTGAGGAACTAAATAAAACCGGTATTAACCGGTTACCATTATTTTTAAATAAGTGTTCCTGTTCCAGAACATAAAAAATAATAACGTTTCCGGTTTCGTTCCTGTTCCCTGTAAAATACAAAAAGTTCCCAGTTTTCGTTTTTGTTCCTTGAACCGGTTCAAAGCCCTGCTTTAAACGCACACCTACACCCATAGTCGCATATTAACACATGAGTAAAAAGTAAGGACAAAAAGTATCCCACATGGTAATATAAAAAACAAAAGAAATGCTTTTTGACAGAACTTGATGACTTCTAATTATGTATTTTATGACTTAATTAGTTTTATAACTGTCAAAGGAACGCGCCAACTTTTTGGGAAATTAGCTTTTTCATTGTCTACCCCAAAGTTAGATAAGTGAATACATACCCTACCCTTGTAGTTTCTGTACGTGCAATAACTCAGTCAGACACCTCTACCTTTGGCCTAGCTTAGCCTAATTCATTGAAGTGGGTTGATTATTTTCTTATTTACATGCTGATGCTGTGACTTGTGTACTTACAACATGTACAAATACCTACAGTATGTAAAATGAGACAGCGATTTTCTAAGTAGACACATACTTGGAACTATATTCACATGGGAAGCCCTGTTTTCACTTCTGTCCATAAAACACACACACACACTAGACCTGAGTTACCTTAAAAAACACAAATACACAGATCAGTTCTCAACAGACTCATCTACCCTATTCACCTGAGAAGTGTCTTCTATTTACCTGTAGAAATGTAAGTATATAAGTATAAGTATATATACTCTTTTGATCCCGTGAGGGAAATTTGGTCTCTGCATTTATCCCAATCTGTGAATCTGTGAAACACACTCAGCACACAGTGAACACACAGTGAGGTGAAGCACACACTAATCCCGACGCAGTGAGCTGCCTGCTACAGCGGCGCTCGGGGAGCAGTGAGGGGTTAGGTGCCTTGCTCAAGGGCACTTCAGCCGTTCCTACTACTGATGTGACATCAGCTCTCATCTTCTCTTCTATGGATCTGATTGTGGCTGAAAGACATGAGATCTCTCTGCTCATCCTCTCAATCTTCTCCTTCATCACTTGACTCTTCTGCTCCTCCTCTTCTTCTCTCAGTGTACGTATCCTGGTTGGCTCTTCATCACCTAGAACTTAGTGAGGCTTATCAAACTCCTCCTTGATCCGCTTCTCAGTGTTCTGAGACTTATATAAAGACTTACAATAAAAGCTTTTAGTTTTGCTGTGAAATAAAGTAAAGTTATCAATCTCTTACCTTAGCTTATCCAACCTCTTGACCTCACTGTTTTGTTCACAGATGTGTTCAACTTTTTTTTTTAAAGGCCTTCAGTTTTTCAGGTGAAGAGCAGCAGTTTTTATCTTGAAGTCCTGAAAAGCATGAACACTTCATGTGACATGATTGTACTGAAATAATACATTCAGGTGGAGGGTCCATGAGACTATTACGGTATGTTATATACCAAATTACAACAGCAGTGCTCCGATGCTCTGATGCCAGTCTGGGCAGTCTCCCTTCCGCCCACTTACCTTCCTCATGCTCCTCCTCAACCTCCTCATTCCGACCGGCGGAGATCATAACACATTTTGTTAGGGACACAGCTGTGCTGGGATCCCCTTTTCTTTTTCATTTTATTTCCTTTTCTTTCTTCCTTATTTCCTCCTTTTCTGCAGATCTCCCGTCATGGTACTGTGGCAGGCTGAGTGTATCCTTCACAGATTGTTCAGTGGGAGGGCGTGGGCTTTAAAGCCATAATTTAACAATGGTTCAGGCCCTCAATTCAACAGTGTTTATACATCACAAGTGGACTTTGATGTGTGACCCACTGAGGCGCTACCTGTGCTTGGTGCACATCAGAAATCCAGAAGTGCTTATACCAGCTGAGAAGGGAAGCTAATGGATCAGGAGGCACAGGCGGCCAACAAAGAGTGGGAGGGGCTGCAAGCGACAGAAAAGCCAGCGAAACAATACAGATTCGTAATGATTGTAATTGCGTCGGCGGTGGCTGTGATGGCAATGATGGTGATGAAGCTTGACTTGAGCACGGGGAGCCGCATTGGTGTCCGTGGCAGGCGCGCTGCTTTACTGTGTTGGTAATGATGACCTCGGGCTGGAGTGTGGAACGCGAGCTGAGCTGAGGAGGGAAGGAGACGAGGTGGTGGGGGTGGGGCGGTGGGGGGTCGCTGCTGATATGACGGCAGGCGAGTGCACCAGAATGCTGATGCGCTGCGTAGCCTGCTAATTGGGCTAATTAAAGAACAGATGCCCCCCTAGAGTGAAGGACCACCAGCTAGGGGCACCGACTGACTTGGGCTCATACAGAGGAGTCTGTCCTGACCACCCTCACTGCCACCGCTCTCCCAGACACACATATTCTGCCTCAACACACACAGACGACACACAGTGCCTTCCTCTCTTCCCTCGGACTAACTCGCTGCACCTACAAACAACCTTAACCTTCATCCTCTCAAGCCCACCACAGACTGGAGACGAGTGACCTTCACCACCTTACAGGGTGGCTAATCCACTGCGCCACCTTTTCCGTTCACCTAATTGGGCATATTTAAGGTTC
Organism: Alosa pseudoharengus; assembly: GCF_046254945.1. Taxonomy (NCBI): domain Eukaryota; kingdom Metazoa; phylum Chordata; class Actinopteri; order Clupeiformes; family Clupeidae; genus Alosa; species Alosa pseudoharengus. Next base: position 32,509,491 of record NW_027468630.1, on the reverse strand, counting down.
ACGTAGCTCACCTGCATGGCTAATTTGGAGTGGTTGTTTACTTCAGTTGGTGAAAGGTTTGGCATGGATATATTGTGTTGCATTCACCTAATGGCATTTTACAAAGCATCAAAGTGGCTGGGATGCCATCTATAGTTACTCAACACATCATTTAATGCCAGCAAACATTTACAGCACTTTTGCCATCAGTGTCAGTTTGTCTGTGCATGATGTGATTACCTTCCCAGGCTTACCTGACAACTAAACTGATGCCTCAAGTGCATTTCATGGTTCAGCTGGTACTTTTCTGAAGAGTAGGGCTTAATCTAACGACTCGCTTTCCTTTGAAGATTTGTTTGTGTGTGTCTGCACAGTCTTTGCTGAAACCCCATTATGGGTGTTGCGATGGAACACTCCAAATCGCCTCCAATTTATCTTCACTGTAAGATCACTAGGGACCGCATTTACTTGCTTCTCACTTTAATGAACATGGACATCAAAAACTTTGAAAGCAAAAACAACTCGCACAACACCAGATGACACTTCACTTGCCTTTGATTATGAGAGGATGTTCTGGGCCCTTTGCTCCTCGAGCGAGCTGACACGCTTTGCCTCTGGCTACATCTGTACTCCAGCTGCCATTGGACGTGCCATGCTGTACCACAAAGAAGAGATAAGTAGCACTGGAGTGAGTTTGTCTCCTTGTGTGTAAACAAGTATTTTTGAGTATCCTTTCGCTGATTGAGTGACTGGACATGGCACCAGTTGAAAGCTACTGCTTACTACTGAAAAGGCAGGGCAGGCTACATTCTTGAAAATCACAGAGGATGTCATGTACAGTACAGAAGCACACTGACATTTGCTTGTGTTCTGTTACCTCATTTATCTCCTCAATATTGTGAGGGTGGGAAAGGGAAAAGTACATAAATGGGTGCTGAGCACACTTAAGGATTTAGTACCTTGAAAATTGTGAATTCCTTCAGCTTGAAAAATACAGAGCAATGAATCGATTGGCTTTTACTTGTCATGCAGTGCTTGCTTGCATCTGACATATCACCTGGCAACATTGTGGTTGTGTTAACACTGAAAAACGGTGTAGTGGGTTGTCAGGTTGCCAGGTATCATACCAAACAAATGCTCTGCTAGTGCAGGAATTTGAGCAGAGCATCCACTCTCAGTGCTTTCTTATATGGCGTCACTGTTCACAGTTCAGTCATGTGTTAAAGGGTTAGTGCACTGTTGCCTTCTTTTATCTAATTTCTCATCATGTTGAGTCCACAATTCAGTAGGAATTCAGTAAAGACTGTGATACCTGCACACACAGCATAGACTTTTAAGATAAAATGATGAAATGTTGTATTGATGAAACTGCTAAGATGAGGACTTTATTTCAAATCTAACCAGAATGCCACAAAACCAGAGTTTGCCAGAGCGTTGAAACTGGAGACTCAGACATTTCCATCCATCCAATTTATTCACATATTTTAGTCACACATTCATGAAAATCTTGCTAAAGAAATGCAAGTCTGTATGTATCCATAAGGCCCTACTTTTGTTGATGTGCAAGAAGGCTGGAAACATGCCAAAGTATGCCATGCATGGAATTAAGCCTGAGTAAGATAGTTTAGCTAATTTGATTACATGAACAAAACCATAAAATGCAAAAATGGGTGGGTCGACGAAATGCAGTTGCGGATCCGCACATATGTGGGAGATCAATTCATAAGTGGTTTCCTTCAAACCAACACCTTTTCCACCTTGTGAAACATTTAACTGATTTTGTGCCTCCCACACAAGAATGTCCACTCTGTCTTCTCTGGTGTAAATCGTTCTGTCTGCGACAAGAAAATAGTTGTTTTCTCCATTGTAGAGCAATTAAGCTCCATATGTGAAAGTTAATAGTATATTGTCAAATCACTGTGATTGACTGAAAAATAATGACTTCACTGTCGCATCCACTAATTAACCAACCCATTTATGCCTGATTGTCAGCCTGCTTTATGTTAATGAAATTAGCAAATTTAGGTATCCTTCTCCTATCAGTTTACCATGCAAAATTTGTTCAGAGTGCTATTTGCACTATGAAATTAGGGGCCAGTGTGCTATGAGAATTAAACAGGTGCGCTGTTGCAGTTGGCAAGTCTGACAGATTGAGGGGACTTAGCCAAAATGTTGAATGTTTACAACTCTCATGCCCCTCCCCCACTACCACCGAGGTCTAACCGTTCATGTGCCGTTAACGGCGTAGGCGACCCATCAGGCCAGCACTATAACTCCGAGCGTGGTAAACAAAATCAGATATTTCAGGCAGTAAATGCTCCCGTTAAGAACCAAACCAGATTTTGTTCAAATCTACACACCTATGGCTACTGAAAAATGTAAGGTTCATTTAGCAAATGTTATTTTGAAGTGTTAAAAAACATTGACCAATTTCATATTGTATAAATCTATGCTGAATATCGTTTATTGAATTATAGAGTGGATGGATGTGGAATAAGGGCCCTTTTTGATGACGCCTCGTTAGCAGGTACAGTATATGACTCTTAAACTCTTGTTTCCTTTTATCTTGGCAGTGAAGGCCAGGATTACATTCAGTTGTTTCCATTTGTGATGCATTTCCGTTGTGAACACAGTACAGTTGGGTGGTGACATGCGTTAATTACACCATCCGGCTTAGCGGAATATTCAATGTAAAATTGAAAGAGACAGCAACAGTTTTTGCAGACTGGCAGAGTCACCAAGTCCCCCCGTGAGATGCCTTATGTGCACATTTAATTTGATCAGTCGCCTGCTGAAGTGTCTGAAGAACTTAAGGTGAACTCAGGACATTTTAAATGATGCTCGCCAAAATTGATATGCCATTCTGTCACAGACATTTCCTTTAATGGTTAATTGCTTCATTTATTTCCAGAAATGTGGTCATGCAACCCAGTCTCCTTCTAAGGACACAGTATTAGACAAGCCGTCAAAAATGACTGCTTCAATTGGTAATAAGTCATGAGGCCATTTGTGCTCAACTGACCTTTTACGCTTAAAATGTGAAAGATCAGACAACGTGTCCTCTGCCAGTTTCATGTTTACTGGATAGTTTGAAAAAGTGGGGTATGTGGCTGCCTAGTGTATTGGGATTACTAACGCATGCTTTTTATTTAGCTGTTTGTCTTTAATCTGCATCCCAGCATTAAAGACTTGTGTAAGGGGTGAGCTGTTTGATGTATGTATGCACGGCCTCAGCAGAATGTGGAAGAGCAAGATTAGACGAAAGCAGGGATTCAGCAGAACCTATCTGCAGCCGGCACCTCTGTAAACACACAGCTTTGATCGCATGAGCGCATCCTCCCGTTCACATCCAAGCTGCTATATGCACTGCTACTTACACTTATTACTGGCCGTGCTCAGGTCCACAGATGTGTCCATGTGCTCCATTCATGTGTGCTTTGACTGACCTGTACTACTTACATTACATACTGCAGTTATGTCATGTTTCCAATCCTGCTTATCTTTTGGTGCTTGCCACAAATCATGAGATGAGATGAGGCAAATCATTAGATGAGATGAGCTGATGCTTCTGGTAATCATGCATTAAAGACACCACAGGGCTGAAAGAAGAACTGACATTTTTCATCTCAGTAACACACTCCAAGTAGTGTTATTGCAGCACAGCTGAAGCCAGCACTGAAGCATGAGACTCTCAGTCCATCATCACAATTTGAACATCATGAAGATGTGATTTTGCACAGGTGACCAAAGGGCAAGATTAGTATTAGTTGAAGTTGTTTAACTAAAGTTGTTTAGTAGGATAGATTGATACATTTTTGTTAAACAAGTGCAGGAATTGAATGACCTTTAAAGCAGAGGTACAACTAACAACGTTTGTTTAGCTTTGTCATTGTTAGGCTGGCCAAGGTACCAAAGACTAGTCAAGCCAGTGATGCTCTGAATCTAATCTGATTGTGTCATCACATCACACATTAACTAGATGTACCGCATAGCGGTACAAAATATGACCGCCGCTCAGTCCTGTACATCCGTTTCGCGAAAATAAATCACACTAATCAATTTGTCTCCATCTTTTACTCCATCCCCCACTCTTGAAACTTTTGTGTATGCTTGTTTGGCATGCCTGTGTGTGTGTGCGGCTGCACAGAAAGTAGCCTACTGGCGCTGAAAAGGTGAATAGATTGTAGAATAGACAAAAAGAAGTTGTAGCATTGTTATAAAACCTTTAAAATCTCTAAACAATCACAAGTAGGGCAGTTCATCACAGTTCATCCATTGCAACTGGATTGATGAAAGGTCACTTACACCTGTAGGCTACATTGTATTTGGGAAAAGCAAAAGGTATCAACATAATGTTATTTATGTATTTATTTATTTATTTATTTATTTATTTATTAATAAACAAAAACATCTCTGTCAGTTCCATGCCGTTTTCAACAGCTATCAAAAACAAAGGTCATTTTTGGATGGATGGATTTTTTGTGAATGTTTCTTCTTCTACATAAGATTTTAGTCATCTTTAGTTCATGTGATACTTTATTGTCAATGCACAAATTAAGTAACAGTAGTTTGAAACGAAATGCTGTTTTACATCTAGAAAGATAGATAGATAGATAGATACTTTATTGATCCCCAGGGGAAATTCAAGAAATATCTATCAAGATATATCAAGACATCTAACCAGTGGTGCAAATAACTGACATGTCCAAATGGGCCTTGATGAAATGCGTCGCTAGACTGTTCATACACATTTTAACGGGCCAAAGTTGAAGAGCTGTTGTCCGTTATTGTTCGTGCAAATATAGGCTGATTCATGTTCCCTTGCATTGTGTAACTGAGGTCCATGGCTTGTCTGGCTTTAACCAGACCAAGCTCAATCTTTTAAGAAATCAAAAAATAAATAGCGGGCAGATCAGGCTGGGTTCAGCCAGCCTAGTCCATAGGCGCCCGATATTGTTTAATTTTCCGATTGAGATATCCACGCTCTGGCTATTCTAAATGCAAAAATGCATCAGGGAGTTATGACAAAACTGTAACTAACAAACTAGATCCTAATAGAAAGCTATAGCTGCCCTAAGCTACAGGTAGGCCTATAAGGTAGGCCTATTTACAACATAAATTGTCAATAGGCTATGCTGGCGACACAAATAAAATAATCTTTTGGAAACCAATGGCTTATGCCTTACAAGTGGACTTAAACTGCCATATCGTGGCGAAAAGTTGTAATAAAATTCACGCAGCTCCATGAGTCAAGGATAGCGCGAATGAAGTAGCCACTTCTAAATGGGACCCACTACACAGTAGCTTAAGGTGTGTTGCTAAAGCAGCCATAATGAAATGAAGGTGTCATTGTTTGGATACTTCACACACACGTGCTTTTTAATCTCACAGACTACAACTACCAAGCTGGAATCAAAGCACATCGATTCCCCTCTCACACCCTGCACGCACTTAAAACAAATAAACAGGCGTCTCAGTCTCACGCATGTATAGGCAAAACTGTATCAGACCGGCCTAACGTTGGTAAATCTTCCATTGCACAGAATTATTTTTGTAGCACGTGCAACAAATGACAGTCGAAAGATACAATTACAGTGCTGCTATCAATTTGCTTGGTATAACCGCATTTATAGTTTTCTACAAATGCAATCAAATTGGCCTCCATCACTCAACCAACGCTAACGGTAACATTATTGTAGGCCTACCTAGGTCCTTATTGATATTATAAGATTAACGTACCTGCAGTAAAAACCAAGCATGTCCGATAAACATTCTCAGATTTATTTCGGCTTCAAGAAGAAATGGGAATTACATTTCATGTGAACATCGTCCTATCCTTATTAGACGTTCTCTGCGGTAAACTAGCGTCCATTGTTTTTCCAACCCACTTTTAACTTCCAACAAAATTACGTCTCACTGCAACGATGCGCCATCTAGTGGACAAACGACTACGTATCGCCAATACTGGAAATGCAGCCATGATGATGATGATGATGAATATTTTTGGCTTTCTTTTAATCCTACTGAATTTGTAATTATGTATCGGCCGTTCTAATACCGATAGTATGTGCGTGCCTGTGTGTGTGTGCATGTGTATATGTGTGCACCGCCATCTACAGGCCAATGAGTGTACAGTCACTAAATGTACACATAACCTACATTTTTTTAGACCCCCCCATGGATGAAATTCTACGAAACTTGGCATACCCCCAGAGAATGCCAGGTCAATCATACACATAAAATTTGGTGCAGTTTTGAACATCTTAACTGAAGATAGGGGCGATTAAAGCAGAATGATATTGCATTTTCATTTTTTACCGTGTGTTTGCAAATCACAAATGAGTGATTATGGGCCAGGTTGGTGTGGGCCCTTGAGACCAACATACCATAAAAGATTCTTCATCCTCAGTGCCACGGTTCAGGTAGTTATTTAGGAAAAACTGCTTTTTTTGCGGTTCGGGGGGCCCAGCACGGGGGGGGGGGTGGTGAGTGGTAGCCCCACTAGACTTTTTTCTGTAAAAGTCTAGTGGGGCTACATACCCACCAAATTTCATGTGCACCGGTGTTTCAGTGTCCCGGGTATCGTTGACCAAAAATTCAGGAAGTAGATGACGGGGGAAAAAAAAAAAAAAAAAACTTTGACAATCATTATATGACCGCTTCGCTAGCGGCGGTATATCACAACTCATGAAAATTATAAAAACTGTTGCTTGTTGTGATTGCTTTGCTTATTTTGTACAAAATGTATCTATTTACTATAGCGTACAGTACATTCAAAGTTGTAGGCTCAGAAGAAGAAACCAGTGTACATTGGGATAATATGAAGAGACAAAGAGACTAATCTAAATCCACCAAAGAATTTTTGCAAGTTCTCTGACATGCTTGAAACAACCTACCTGGCTGCCAGGTACAGTAACTGTACAAGTACACCTATAGGTAAATTGATTGTGAGGATGTTCTTAAAATGTATGCTTAGTGTTGATAGCCACAGGCTTTATATAGAATCCATATATTGCAATATATTGTAAATGCATGCCTTGGACTAATCTCTAATTGTCAAGCAGGTCACACTCATGGTCATGACTAGTGCTGCATGCTCTGTAACCCTCAAATTTAAATTGTTCTAATACCGACTGCTTGCCAAGTCATCTATTAAATTATTATAAATGATCCCAAGGTGGTTCCTTACACATACCAGTTACTCATTAAATTATTGTATGTTACCTCCAATTAAAGACTTGATTAACCTAATGTAATATGCCATTTTATTTTAATTGGTCATTTATTCTCATTACATTACCTGCAGTCAATACTCGTATTTGCTAAGGGATATCACTGTGTAGCACTGCAGTTTTTTTTTTCTTATTTAGCAACAGTTGACCTCTGTAGTCAAATTATAAATAGAATTTGTCTAAAATACCCAGCCAATTGTGGCGATGTTTTGAATCATTTTGTGTAGAGGGGATAGTGCTAATGCAGGCCCTACAGGTGTGAGACATCATCATTATGGAGAGCAGCAGGAGGTTGCTCTCGGCTCCTGCTCTCCTGGCCTGGCCTGGCCTGGCCTAGCGCCTCTAACCGTGTGGCTGGCTGGCTGGCTGGCTGACTGCAGAGCTCTGAGCTCCATGTGATTCTGTCACACTGCGCAGGACTCATCAGCTCTGTTTTTTAGTTCCTGCTTTATGCTGACTAGAAAACAGAGATGGGCTTTAAGTGTTAGTCAGAGATGATTTATTCGGAGTGTCGGAGGGTAGGTTGACTGTATAAAGCACTCCCCACTTTGTTTTAATTTTGTAACTGTAAAATGTTGTTTAAGTTGAAGACTTCGACATATCACCTGTGTTATATTACTTTACATGTACAGTTAGGATTTGGGTGCATTTCTAATAACTTGGAGAAAGTTTATTTATGTTTTCATTATGACCACGAGATCATACACACTGAGTCTTACGTGACTAGCTGTAAACTCCGCTAGCAACTTTCCATGCATTCAGTGTAGTTTAGTTTAGTGTGCATGGAAATGAATGGACAATGAATTAGCAGGCAATGAATCTACAGTTAGTTTAGCATTATGTGTATGCATCATCTCCGTATTTCGTCTGTGAATGTTTAGTGAGTCTTTTGGAATATTAATTAATTTGTTTTGTGCACCTGAACGTTCCATGTTGCATGCCTCCCTTGCTAGTAGGTCTGACAGTGAGGGTATATGAACAATGCATGTAATATAGCCCATGGATTCAGTGTATTCCTTTTATTTTGTATGTGCAGATGCCGTGTTATGTACACCAGTGCCTGAAGGCTTGTTTTGTTTGAACTTTTCCTAAAGGTATGCTCCAGATAAAATGTAAATTTTGTTATGTTATGTAAAGGTTTTCATATGTATTTTATATCTATCTAGTTTACTGGAATTGTATTCCTTTATAGGATGATATGTCTGTGTTATTTTAAAAGAGATCAGAAGCGTTATGCTTTGCAGTGGATGCTGTGTTATGTACACCAGTGCCTGAAGGCTTGTTTTGTTTGAACTTTTCCTAAAGGAATAAATGTCATAAAAGCCAGTTTTGGTCTCAGTCCCTTCACCGCCTGACCACCGTTACACGAGCAGGAGGGAGTCTTTTTTGTTTTCTTGAAGAGATCAATGTTAGATGGTGATTATTTGGTGAGTATTTGTTCATTTTATTTTGCTGTACGCTCAGTAGTATCATGAGGTCTTTGGAGGAGTCAGTGCTGCTCTTCTGGTCCAGTGGCGTGATTGCTTAAGATTCAAAGTCTTTTCTCTGCAAGCGAAGAGCGATCAATGGAGCAGTGCGAGCTGAACCAGAGTGAGGCTAGTTGAGACACAGGCTGATTTTCTTTCTCTCCACTGCCTGCTGAAGAGTCTTTTCGAACATCCTTCATACTTTCATCTCAAAGCGTTTGATGGCCCCTGATTATTCTCTTTGGTGAGATCCTATCTGCCTGTCAATCCCGCAACCTCCCCGCTCTTTGTCCTCCGCATTCATTTGTTTCATTCATTTTCTCATTCTGTCTCTCTCTCTTTCAATGCAGGACAACTCATCCTTTGTGTGTGTGTGTGTGTGTGTGTGTGTGTCTCTGTGTGTGTGATTTTGTATAGCTTTGCCTAACCATTGCCTGCTAGGGTCATTGGGTTATGATGAAGATGGAGAGATGGAACTGAGTTTTATCCATTCTGATATGAATTTGCACAATTTTAAACACTGCTTGCCATCTTCTCTAAAGAACGAATGCAATGCAGTTCTATTGTCGCATAACTGATTTCTAAAAAAGATAGACATTGTGGTAGTGGTATGCACGGTGTGATCTCCTGAACACAGTGAAAAAGATTTTCCAAGTAGTCTTGATGAATCACAGGGCTGTATCTGAAAAGCATTCAGCAAGTAATCAGAGAGAATTGATTTTGTCCTTTAACGTTTCTGCATGCATGGTTGGTAACACACGGACCACATCTCTTTTTATATGTATTGTATCCCTCCATATCATGATGTGAACAAATGAGACTATCAAAGAATCACTTTAGCAAGGCAAGACGACTTCATTTATACGGCATATTTCATACACAGACACGATTTCATACACAGACACGATTCAATGTAGCCTGGCTAACGTCAGACCTCATTTCATTGAGATGGTGTCTGGGAACTAGACATTCATTTTCTCGTATTTGAAACGTGGTTTACGAATGCCCAGAGCCGTTTATTGGGCGCTACGAATGTCTATCAAATGCGTCTTTACGTAGCTCATAACGGCTTCGGTGTGTTGTCATCGTCTTGCTGCCCTCCCTCCGTTCTGTGATTGGTCCCCTAACTGAGGCGAAAATTTGCTCCATGGAATCCAGGCTGCCTAGCAGTGTGAATAAAATTGCGCGCGTAAGGCAGCATGGGAAAACCCAGGCTAGATTCAATGTGCTTTACATAAAGAAAGCATAGTCAGTGATAGTAAAGAAATGTATAGAATGACAAAATAAAAACATAGTTTTAATAGACTTTTCCATAAAAAGTAAAGCCCATCAGTATAAAACATAAAACACAAAGTGCCTCTGATCAAAAGTACATTTGATGATGTAGCATCCTCCCTAAGGAGAGAGCAAGACTACTGTACGTCAACCCTCTGATAAATACTTTTTAGATTAAAAGACTAGACGTCTTTGCCAGTTTCATATAGAATATATACTGTATATATCTTTTAATTTAGCATGAAAAAGTAAAGCCAACAGGCATAGAGATAACAATGGCCATACAAAGCCCACACAATGTATAGTTGTTACTCAGCAGCATAAAAAAACTAGTTACAGTCATGAAGAGCTTTATGGCTAATGGGGTTAATTCATCAGGTTTTATGGAGAGGTACTGTATAGTTGTGTATAATCTGCATAAGAATGGAAATTAATACCATGTTTCCTAATTTCAGAGCCTAGGGGAAGCATATAAAGAGATATCGGATATGGCCCTTTGGCCATTTGACATGGAAGCATCCAGATTAGGGATTTAGGAAATAAGCCAGTAGGCTATGCAATAATGCATTTATAATTTTAAGCATGCTTGCTGTTAGGTGGTGAAAAACATATTTGGACATTTGTGTCCAAGCCACATGTGGAGGAGTTGAGATTTTGTAAAAAATGTTTTAAGAGTCTATTAAGTTAAATATTTATATAATGTCGAGTTCCCCTCTCTTTGTAGCTGGTGGTTGCAGATGTTGATGTTATTAGTAATTGAGAAGATATGATCAGTCTGATTTTATCTACAGTATTTTACTTTTGAAAAAAGATGCAATTTGTTGCCTGAAAACATTTCTGCTTGTTACTGACTGTCTTGAGTTTTAATAGAGCAATGCCGTCGATAATACAACCCCAAAACAGAAAAAGTTAGGACGTTGTGTAAAATGTGAATAATAACAGAATGTAATAATCTGCAACTTTCTTAAACTCATATTTAGTTGCAAAAAGGACACAGACAACATATCAAATGTAACAAAATGACAAATTTGACTATGTCATGGAAAATATATGTTAATTTCGAATTTGATAACAGCAACATGTTTCAAAAAAAGTTGGGACGGGGCTAACAAAATGCTGGAAAAGTTGTGTAATGATAAAGAAAACAAAAGGAGGAATATTTCACAACTGATTAGGGTAACTGGCAACACGATTGGGTATGAAAAAGAGCATCCCAGAGAGGCAGGGTCCCTTAGAAGTAAAGATGTAGGGGTATTCATCACTCTGTGTAAACCTGTGTGCACAAATGATGAAACAATGTAATTTTAATGTGTCTTAAGATGCAATTGTGAAGTATTTGGGGAGTTCATCATCTACAGGACATAATATCATTAGAACATTCAGAGAATCCAGAGAAATCTTTGCAAACAAAGGAAAGAGCTGAAAAACAAATTGGATGGCCATGGTCTTTTGGACCTCAGATGGCACTGCATCAACACCAGACCTGTTTCCAGACCTGTCATTGTTGGGGCTCAGGAAAACCTCTGATAACCATTGGTTATGTGCACAGTTTGATACTCAATTCAAAAACTACAGCCAAAATTGTAACAGTCAAAACAGCCAACATTGTATTGAGACATGATACAGAAAATATCACCATCTTATCTGGGCCTAAAATGGTCTTGTGTTTAGACCAATCAAAATGTGCCATTATTTTTGAAAATCATGGACTCATCTGGGCTAAAGAGGAGAGGGCCTATCCAAGTATCCAACCTATCCACCTTGTTTTAGTGTTCAGTTCAAAACCCAACATCTATGATGGTGTGGAGGAGCATTAGTGCCTACAGCATGGGCATCTTGCACATTTGGCAAAGCACAATCAATTCTGAATGATGTATACAGGTTTTGAGCAACATATACTCCCATCCAGGCAATGTATTTTCCAGGGAAGACCTTGAATATTTCAGGAAAACAATAGCAAAATTAATTCTGCACATATTTAAATAGTATTTATCCGTAGATGATGAGTCCAGGTGCTAAAATGGCCTGTCTGCAGTCCAGATTTGTCCACTTAGGTGCATAATGGAATGAAAAACATGACTTAGAATACCCCATACTGTTAAGCAACTGAAATCCTATCGGGGAGTAATGGGACAACATTTCACTCTCAAAACTCTAGCAACTGGTCTCCTCAGTTCCTACACATTTACAGAATTTTTGTTAATTGAAGAATTGAAGCAGCACAGTGGTAAACATGCTCCCGTCCCAACTTTTTTTGAAACATGTTGCTGGCATCAAATTCAAAATTAACATATCCAAATTTTCATTTTCAACATTTGATATATTGTCTATGTCCTTCTTGCTGATGAATATTGGTTTACGAGACTTGTATATGATCACATTCTGTTTTTATTTGCATTTTACACAATGTCCCAACTTTTTCTGTTTTGGGGTTGTATTTAGCCATTTTGGATTAAAATGATCCAGTAAATCAGTAAATCTGAGTCTGACTTATTAAAAGAAATGAATGTGCCAATCAAGAAGTGGAATCTATAGGAAATAGTTGAACATGCATAAAGTGTATCACAGCATAGGGATATCATTGGGCAGGTACAAAGTGGAAGAGCAGGGTTTGGATTGGCTGAGAATTAAAAGCATGGTGTAAGGCTACATTGAAGGTGAGTGTGTGTGTGTGTGTGTGTGTGTGTGTGTGTGTGTGTGTGTGTGTGTGTGTGTGTGTGTGTGTGTGTGTGTGTGTGTGTGTGTGTGTGTGTGTGTGTGTGTGTGTGTGTGTGTGTGTGTGTGTGTGTGTGTGTGTGTGTGTGTGTGTGTGTGTGTGTGTGTTGGAGTGGTGGCAATCAGATTTGTTTATGAACAAGAGGAGTAGATGCTTGTGAAAAGTGAAGTGAAAAGTTAGTGGTTTTCGCCTGTAATCACTGAATGACTTTACTATTACATGGTCTCTTGACGCTAGTCGTTTGCAGTCTGAATGGGGCTTAAGAGCAATGGATGAACTAGCATAATGTTTAGAAAAATCTGGGACAATCTGATGGAAAGAATTGTTGGCCATGAATACTAACCTCATTGAATTCATTGTTGGAGCCATTCATGAGGTCCCCCTACTCTGCAGAACCTCAGTCAGTGGGTTGGTGAAGACGGAAGCTGCTAGTTGTGTGTGGGAATTGGCTCATTAAAACATATTTTACAATAGCTTGAACCAGGTTTGCTATATGTGAAGACATAATTAAGTAATACTTAAAGTAATTGGTGTGTTTGTTTGAGAATAAACACATTGTTTATTCTCAAACAAACACACAAAGTTAATTTTGCCACTTAATCACTGGGAATCACTGGGAAGGCCCATCTACACTGCTAACGATAACCAGAAAGACAATACAATACTCTGACCAACTCGATCACCAAATCGTATCAGTGTTCATGTCATTGTTGTTATAGTGTGTGTGTTCTGAATGTTGAATATGAAAGTCTTATTTTTGAAGTTATTATAGATACGTAGATAGATAGATACTTTATTGATCCCCAGGGGAAATTCAAGAGTTATAGTTACCGTGTGGAGGGGCCTTTACCCTGAATAAACTGTGGCATGCCATAGTGTAATGAGATTGATGTTTAGATCATTAACGCTACACTAGGCTTCAGATGGTGAATTAATTTGTTTGTTTTTATATGGCAATCATTGGTATGCAAGTGGCAGTTGTGTTGCTTTCAATACAATCCACACTGTATCTATCGAAACATTTTACACTGCAGGCAGAGTTCAGACACCCAGTAAATCTAAATCTATACTAACATTTTGAGAAAAGCCTTCTTAAGGTTTTGCCCTTTCTGAGTGTCTGAAACATGGATGCTTCTCCAACCACTCTTCCTTCTAATGGACCTTTTCCCCTCTTTATTCCATTAGTATTCATTGTTGCAGTTTACACTACAGGCAGTGTGTGTTGTATTGAGAGGAAGACAATTCCCACTTGCATACCAATGATTGCCATATTAAAACAAACGGAATCCGCAGCTCTTGTGATGTTCCGTGGCTTCACCATCTGAAGCCTGCTGGAGCGCTAATCCCCACAGATGTTTAGGAAGTCACTTTGAGCATGCAGGTAATCGTTTGCCTCTGACGCCGGGCCCCCCAAAGCACTTCACGGCGCCTGCTGCTAATTACAAACAAAATGTGCCTGAGCCATATTAATTCAATGCCAGAAGGAAGAGAAGAGGTGGAGCAGAGAAACAGCTTACAGGCCTGATATAATTCCTCCTTCCCCTCTCTCTCCTATGGAGGAGACCAAGTGTGATTGACACTGAATCCTAAATAAGCCCAAATATATTGATTGGGACTGGCTGTACAGGATGGGTGGGGGCGGTGGTGGCAGTGGCGGGTGAGAGGGTTGCCTGTGGAGCTCTACTCAGGGCAGTGCTGCCTGGTGGCATGTGTATGGCTCAGCCCAGGCTGCCTGGGGAGAGGAGTGGTGGAGTGATGGTGGTGGTGGGGGTGCACAGAGCAAAGAGCTCTTGAATAATGCAGCTCTGTGGTGAGAAGTGGAGACCGCTGGGCCCGGGGCCCTGAAAGGCAGCTGTGCCTCTCACCCCCCAACCCTCCACACACACACACACACACACACACACACACACACACACATCCAGCCGTGTCCAGCTTGACATGGAGTGTGATAATTATCCTAAGGTACTGCTCCGGCTTCTGAAGCAATGCACAGAGAAGGAAGTGGTGCCAGGAGAAATTTGTGGAGCTCCACAAATGTACAAAGGCTTAAAACGCAAACCGGAGAGCCATGGGGGGTCACAGACCCCCCAAGGGTTAACCATCTCTCATCTGTCTGTGGGCTTCAGTGTCAGATAAACAAGAGTTTAGCCGGCCACAGTAGTGAGAAGCCAACTTAAAGCGGGTCAACTCGTTTATGGGGGGGTTAGCTGCCATGCAGCGTGATGGGTTAACATACTCATAAGAGCTTTACTGACATCCAGCAGAGTGAAAAAAAACACATGGCAAACACCAGGGATCCCCTCAGACAAGTGCAGCGATCAGGGGCTCAAAAAGCAGCAGTCATTTCAGAGAGTGTGTTGGCCCCCTGCTCATTATTGATCTGTCTGATTATTATTGAGCTTCAGAGGAAGTGGAGTTTGGCAAGAGAATGGCTGGAAGTTGGAGCCAGGAGAAGAGCTGAGGGAAGGAGGGAGACAACGTGTGGGGAGGGAGGGAGGGAGGGAGGGGCCCATCTATTCATTTATGACGGAGGTAATCCTTAATCCTTAAAAATTGATCACATAAAATCCCGGCGGCTGAGTGAGCGTGCGGTTCTTTGGCCTCTCTTGAGAGGGAACTTAAAGTGTGGGCTGATGAGTGCTAAGCCTGTGCAGGGCTCCCGTGGGACCAGGCCGCAATCCCAAAAAGCGCCTCTCCTTCAGTCCCAGGCAGGGCTAGCAGCCGCAGGAGTGAACCTGCTCCATATGGATGCGGAAACGTGCGCATGTGCGCTGATTATGCTGGAGGATTAGCAGATTACTGTAATCTGTCATCTGCAACATGTATCTGATACTCTGCTAGTGAAAGATGGGGCTAAGGAGTGGCAGGGCTTCACCGCACAACACATCCGTCAGTGTTTCAAGGCTAAATCCCTTTTTTGCTGCAAAGGAGATCACACCCTTTAACCACTTGCTTTGCAGTCATATTTCAGTAATTCTGACCAAAAGGCACTACACGTATTAGAGAGGCCACCATGCCCACATCGTTTGGTCTACAAGCACATGGCTGGTATCATTGGAAAGCTGAGACCATGTAGATTTTTTTGAAACAGTCAGGATAACCCTGTGAAGTTCTCAGAAAGAGCCACAGAGGCTGGAATAAAGTTTTTTTCGCACCAACAAGCGCTTCTTTTGTGCATTGAGATACACGCGCATGGTCAAAGTCAATGACGACATCCCATACGTCGTTTAAAAGCTCTGGTCATTGGCTACAAGAATATGTCCATAATTTCGTTCTTACTTGTAAGAGGCCCACGTGGCTGCCATTCCAAGCTTGCATGTCCAATAGAAAGGTGTAGCTGACCAAGCTTGTCTCTGCCTCGTCTTTGCTTCGTTTCTCGTGATTGGTAGATCCTACAGACACGTGACATGGCTCTTTGTGTTCGTGAGACTCAGGGGAGCGTGGGGAATACGCATAAGTAGGGAGTTCGAAGCCGAATGGTATTCAAAATCACCGATATTCACCGGAAAATCTTTGAAAGTGTTTTATTTCTATTCTATAAACGTTTTGAATATGGAAGCTTACACACTCACAGTTCAACATTGGACTATAACAACACATATAATCTTGTTCTATGGATTCTTACGGACATTTCAAGACCAGGTTAGCCATATGAATATATTGTTATGGGTGTACACAAGGATTAGAAGGCAATGATGCAGGGGGGGTGTGTGTGTTTTTTTGAGGGGGGCATATCAGCATAAATTACTTACTGTAGCTCACACCACACAGTTTGACATGGAATGGTGGATACCTTTGGAATCCTGAGTCCCGTAGCTTTTTATTGATGTATGGGATGTCAATATTACATGAAGTAATGAGCCTACCCATTGATTTAATACTCCCCACCACCCCCCTCCTCCCCCCAAATGGCGCGCCGGCGTTCCACTGCGAGTTAACTGGTTAATCTTCTCTTTAGGGCACCAGGCTTTTTGTGTTTATGTGCACTTTCAGTTTGGGAATCGGGGCCTCTTGATCCCTGCCTACATTAAGAGTAGAACAGAGCAATCCCCTTATTGGTCTGTGACAATATTTCATGTGACCCACAATAAGCTGTGGTCGTTAGGCAAAAAAGGCAGCAATTTGTTTTGGAAGGGGGATCATGGTGATGGTGCTGGTGGTGGTGGTGGGGGGAGGACATCAGGAATAAGTGCTTCAGTTTACCTGGAGTTTCTATAAGCAGTAGTTTGTGTAAATTGTCTACTATAAGTACTCCCTCTTACAGAGTCTGCTCTCTAGTTTTAATCATCGTGATCATGGCTGGCTGCACAGCACTGTGATCAAGCTCAATCAAAGCTTGTGATTACAGCATTTGCTGCATTAGATCTCATGGAGAAGGACTCGTTGAAAAGCATGACAGTTTTGCAAAATAGAATATTTGCATGAGGGGGGAGGAAGGAAGTCAATTTACCCTTTATGAATGATCACTCACTCCACTGTAACGAAGTCTCGGCTTCTTGGTTGATTCAGGTGATGGAGTGAGAGACAATGGAGCAGGGAAAGAGATGAACTGAGATATTTTGTCTCCATTTTGCTGATGAAATTGGTAACTAAGTTTTGGATCTCGGAGGCATTCCCATTTTGTGTATGTTGTGAGCGAGTATGTGTACGACGACGGTAATTAGTTTCTTCTGGGTGCCGTAAGCTTTGTTTCCTGCCAACAGTCTGGACAGAGAAGCTCAGCACTCAACAGTGCAACATTAGCAGAGCCGTATTATTTGAATTTTGCTCACTGATATCTTAGCACTGCTGGTTTAAGCCAAGCATTTGACTTTACTGACTTGAAGGGCTTGATGTTGTATATCAGTGTCACTAATATCCATTTGGGTAAATCAGTTTTGAGAAAACCTGTAGTGGAGAAGGTGTTTCCATTGAATTATATTCAGCTACTAACCCATTTATAGCTGAGAGGGTGAAGAGCTGTGAGCCGATGGCAGAGCGGAGCTCATTGAACCGGGCATGAGATCAAAGGGCGAGGTCCAGTAGTCTCGAGAAAATGTGAGAACATGTGGCATTGGAGGAATGGGATTACACAAGCACTCGCACACACTCACTCTCTCTCACACACACGCACACACACACACACACACACACACACACACACACACACACACACACCCTGTGAATCACAATGTGTCAGGCTCCACAGAAGCATAGAGAGAAAGAAAGCAAACTCAAAAAAGAGGTGAAGGAACCTTCAAAGGACAATTAATTGTGCATTTGCAGCCATCCTCCCAGCACCCAGTGCTGATATTCCTCAGCCTTTGTCCTCCCTGCTCTCCATACTTCCTTCTGTCCCAGCACCTGCCCTGTTGGCCTGATCGAGATGATTCGTGACGACTACAGTAAGGACACATGCTGCCCATAGGGGTCATAGTCCTTGACCCCTGTAAGCTCCTGGGCTTTTAATTCATCACAACATAGCAATGCTTACACCTGCGAGTAACATGTATGAACTCACACATATCAACAAGGTCTTGCAACTAGGCCACAAGTTGGGCTAGTTTCCTCCGCTTTTAGGGCACTGAGTGGCCTAGAGCTCATTGATTTTTCAAGAGGGAGGAAGTGAGTGAGACAGATAGACAGGATGAGGAACAGAGAATGAGAGCGCAGAAGAGAGAGGATGAGGGAGATCAAGAGAGAGCAAAGCGTGCATGCTTGTGTATGACAGAGAGAGAGAGAGAGAGAGAGAGAGAAATGTCATGGTGGAGGAGAGGAAGACTGGTTGACATGACAGCCAGAGATGTTTTATTCATCTCCATTTGGTATTGTGCTCGGGCCGGCCCGTCACTTGGCATTTAACCTATTGGCAAACATGAGCGGGGTCCTGTGGACAGCGATCTGTGTGACACGGTGCCACAGCCGCCGTGAGTCAGTGGCCTCCTGTTGCCGCTGCCCCGCTCCCCTCGCCGCGCACGGGCACTCATGAAACTTTCATGCCCATTACTGCGCCGTTGCAGGCCGCCACAATTAGACAGCCAGCTGAGTTGCGCTCCCCAGATAGCCCACGTGTCCACACGCAGGACATATATTTACATTGTATGAGGGAGCTCATTTTCAATTGGAATTTTTTTTTTTTCGAGAATATATTCCTCATTCCAGGTAACAGGCTTGTACCTTTGTTAACTCATGACCATGGAAGTGGTTTGCTGATCACTAAGACCAATGCAGAATGGCTCATTATAGGCACCATTATCACTGGAAAATGGCCCATTTTACTGGAATGCTGCCATTGTGCTTCAAAATGATTTGATTTCTCTTTAAAGAAAGACTGAATTATAGCTGCTCGGGCATTGTGTGTGGGTGTGTGTGTTTGTGTGTGTGTGTGTGTGTGTGAGAGAGAGAGAGAGAGAGAGAGAGAGAGAGAGAGAGAGAGAGAGTGTGTGTGTGTGTGTGTGTGTGTGTTTGATCCAGCTGCTTTAGAGACCTGTGGGCTCTTTACACGTGCACTCTGGCATATCAGTCTTTATCCAGCCCTGGCAGCCGCCCGTAATGCAGCCCAGGGACAAAGAGCCGCGCACCACTTCACCAACATTACTTGACCAGGCCGCACATCTGGTTATTGAAGCACAACCTGCTTCAGTAATCTTTTGTGCAGCAGCAGGGAAAGAGTGTGTGTGTGTGTGTGTGTGTGTGTGTGTGTGTGTGTGTGTGTGTGTGTGTGTGTGTGTGTGTGTGTGTGTGTGTGTGTGTGTGTGTGTGTGTGTGTGTGTGTGTGTGTGTGTGTGTGTGTGTGTCTGTGTGTGTGTCTGTGTGTGTGTCTGTGTGTGTGTGTGTGTCTGTGTCTGTGTGTGTGTGTGGTGGAGGAAGGGTAGACTGGGAAAGGAGAGATGGTGGTTGTTCAACTGGTGCTTGGAGACTCTCATAGCAGGTGGGCTCTTGTCCTCACAGGATGCAGTCCAATTCACCCCACTCTACTGGTACTGTACACACACACACACACACACACACACACACACACACACACACACACACACACACACACACACACACACACACACACACACACAAAATACACCTTTTCTCCATTTTCCCTTTAAAGGCATGTTTTATGCAAAGACATTTTGATCTTTATTCATAAAGTAGTAACATATGTTTGTAAAGAGCAACACACTATTCAGTATGCATTTGTGTGCCCGTTTCTGTATGTTGCATGCAGCAAAATCTTCAACTGAAAGTGAATGTCAAGATTATTAAAATGCTTCTAAAATGTGTCTATAAATTCCATGTATTTATTGTACCTTCTGTGAGCTGTTGTATTGTACATGCTGTTTCCTCCTTCTAGTGTTCTGTGTGAAATCTCATAAGCACTTGAGTGCGTTTTAGCCCATTCCTGACGAACACACTTAAGTTTGTCTTCATTTTAGCATGATATGATCTACAGCATTTAAGCAAATTCAACTCCTCTCCTGAGACGACATCAGGATCTCCACTAACGGCACTCGTGAAGGCTGAACACCTGCCATTCCAATTACTCCACAGGCTGGCGCGTGGAGAATTGCCGGCGGGCTCAAAGACAAGCCTCACAGGGGAGAGTGTGGCGCGTGTCCTGGTGTTTACAGGAGCTGCGTGTGTTAGCTGCCGGCAGGTTTCCTGCTTTCTCCGTCTCAGGTAAGCGGCGCAGATGGAGCCTCTGCTGGCGGGTTCTGTCAGCCCCGTTATTTAAATATTTTTGTGTTATGGGGCTTAATCAGGAGCCTGTCGCCTACCTCAGGTAACTAAATGTAAAGTCCCAGAGCAAACACGCCGTGACAGGACAGACAGGGAGATGATTAAACACGGAGGCGCTGGCGTAATCCCTGCCCCTCATGCGCCCCTCATAATGACTTTCCAAATGCCTCTGAAAGGTTCATGGAGCTTTTGGCTTGGGGCAGATTTGAAATGTGATTATTGTCAGTTAGTATTCGGGCAGACAGCCATATGGCACAAATCTGGCCTAACCAATGATAATCTATAATTATCATCCGTCATCGCGCTGTGTGATGAGTGCTTTAAAATGCAGCATCACATGATGGTGATGATGCACATGTGGATTTTAGCCTCTCCGCCGAACCGCTCTGCTCTGGCTTACGCTCTAAATGTGTTCATTTCACAGACAGATGCCTCCACAATTATGTGCCGGCATTCTGCAATTATACTCCTATGTGAAGCTCTGTCTCAATATGCAGAGAACCTGACATGCGCCCACAGATAAACACAGCAGGTCAAGCCGGACACACCAACCAACACGGGTTTGATGTCATCAACACTAAATTACCTCGGAAATGGACAAAATGTTCAATGAATTAGAGCTAGTCATACAGGTTTCACCAGTCAGGTCATAAAGAGCCTGGGAAGAGAAACAATGAGATCTACAAGCCTGGAAGCATCACTAGTTCTCAGTCCCTCTGGTATGCCTGCCTTCTCTCTCTCTCTCTCCCTCCCTCCTTCCCTCCCTCCCTCCCTCCCTCCATCTCTGCTGCTCCCATGTTAGTGAGGACAAACAGATGGTGGAGCTGAACTGCCTGTTATCCGTCTCCTGTGCCGCACCTCGGCAGACGTGACCTCTTTATGAGACAATTATTCTTATTGTTGTTAGCGAGCACCTCGGGGAATAGGGCGATCGAGTCCAGTGCCGGGAAACGCCACTTAAATCGAACACCCTCCCCACCCCACCCCTTGATTCTCGATTTTGTGAGCCGGAGAAAATGGAGGGAGAAACAAGTACTCTGTTTGTCTGACGCGCACCAGTTTTGGGAGTTGGAGCCATGTTGCCTGAAGTTCAGAGCTGGGGAAGTACAAGTTTTGGCTGGTGGGGTGATGGTGATGGGGGAATTATGAGGTAAAGGTCAATGGCTCCTCTCGCTCATCATGTACGATGAAGGCCGCGGTTCTCCAATAATGGCAAGGGGGAAAAAAAACTCAATTAAGCTATTTAAGGGCCGCTGCCAGGTCGCTCTGATGAGCCCATCCACTCACACTAATGACGGCAGATTCGCTGCTGATTAATCATTGATCTCTGTATTCGCTTTTGAGGCACCAGTCCCCTCGGGCACCATTCATTAATGCACTGCTCATAATATAGCGCTCACTCGCTCACCCCTCTCTTGCCCGCTCTCTGTTTCCCCCGTCACTCATACCAATTAAATGAGGTTAAGCTGCACTTTCAGCTGACATCAAATGCTTTTTGCCAAATGCTGTTTATTCAGGCACCCTACCAAAGTGTGTTTGACAAGGTGAGCAGAGTTCATTACTGCTCAGTGGATCAGCAGATATGTCTTTTTCCTCATCACACCGAGCCTTTACTCCTATAGTCAATCAGCCTTCACGCATCTTAAATGGCCCTGTGTGCTCCAATCAGCAACAAGTGGTTTTCTGCTGAAGGTATAGGTCCGTCTCAGTTCGGCGAGCATGAATTGAGATATCAGCCGTTATTTCTGTATAGCAGTGAAGTCGAGGCCCCGCGGGCCGTGGGCACAGTGGGCACGCACATTCATCAGGTGTGAGACAGACTCCAAATGAACCGCGAGTCGCGGCGGGACGCTGACAGCATTTAAAGTGACAGGCGATCACGGGTCAGATGGATGAGCGTGGATGATAGTGTTACGCTCACCTGGTTTTATTTATTTGTTTAGTTTAGCATTTGTTTAACTCGTGCCCTTGGTGTGTGACTAGCTTTCTGTCAGTGTAACGTGGCACGAGGGTATGGTGATGGGGTGAGGGTGGTGGTGGTGGTGGTGGGGTGTGGGGGGTGGTTGAGAGGAGGAAGGGTTTATCGAGCTCTCTCAGCTGCCTAGCGCCGTGCACGGGCAGTTTGATTCACAGAGAGATTGGATTTGGTGGCGGGTGCCTTCAGGAGAGGCGGCGTAGGCTCTGCGGAATCAAAGCGCCACCCGTGTGCGTTATCTGCGGGTGCCACCTGGTTGGCAGCCACGCCAGCCACTGTTTTTTTTTCCCCTTCCTTTCCCTGGCATCCTTGGCTCTTTGCCCGATGGGAAGCAACCGGGGGGAGAGGATGAGAGGAGGAGACTTGGTGGGCGCGAGCTGTATGGCACCTCTTGAGAGAGAGAGAGAGAGAGAGAGAGAAGGAGAGAGAGAGAGAAGGAGAGCGGGAGGCAGCAGACTTGTGAAGTGAGAGAGATGCGAGGTGGGAGGAAGGAGGTTGACAGAGGGAGATGGATGACAGGCAGAGAGAGGAGTGTGTGTGAGTATCTCTAATGACTCTCTCCTTGTACATTTATCAGGGTGCCTGTGATGGAGAGATGAGAGGCCCAAATTAAGTGCAATTCTCTCTTTCTCTCGTACTGTCTCACTAAATCACAGACAGCACCCCTCTCTCTCTCTCTCTCTCTCTCTCTCTCTCTCTCTCACACACACACACACTCACACTCTGTTTCTCTTTCATTCTCTCACTCACATGCACAAGCATATACATACACACACAGACACACACACTCTCACTTAGTCTTTCACTCTCTCACTCTGTCTTTTTCTCTCTCACACACACACGGAAACACAGGTAAACATGCACATGCACAAGCACACATACACACACCACATACAGTACTACACACAAGCTCACACTCACTCAACATTTTTGGTGGTGAGATGTAGTGGAGCATTTAGAAGACTAGTCTTTGTGCTTTTTGACATCTAGTCAGGAAGAGAGACAGACGATGACAGCCTTTGGCTTTTGAAAGGGCGAGTTGCGGCTCCCCAAATGCTACGGTGTTAGCACTAGCGCAAGAGACGTCAAGAGAGAAGGTTGCAGAGTGGAGAAGATGATGAGGAAGAAGCGAGCGGCCCTGGCAGATAAAGAGCAATGCCTTGGGGACATAGCAACAGGACGGTGATGTGAGATGGGGCTTACATCAGAGGGAGTGTGGTGATAGGGCTGGACTGTGCACTGTTCTGAGACCTGCTGAGGGAGGAGAGCTCCAAATACAGAGCCTATGTTGAGCTGTAGATGTATGGAGCCGTGTGGGTATTTTTAGGTGTCTGGGTGGTCTGTAGCATGTGTGTTAGACTGTATTTAGTTGCGCTTATTGTCATTGCTGGCACCCTCATCTCATGTTTTCATTGTTTCAAAGCAAGTGCTTACAGCATGTGTAATTCCACTCTTAAGAGAGCTATCACACACAGGCATGCATACACACACAGACACACACAAGTAGACAAATACTTTAGTGCACACGTATCTACACACACTCAGGAGCTCTTAGGAAACCTGCCCCCTGCGCTTGGCAGGGCTTAGTGCTTTGACATACCAACCACTGCTGAGTGGCTTTCCATTGGCTCTATTGCTGCAGTAATTCAATCCTCTAAAACCTTTCTCTCTCTTTGCATACTACCCCCCCCCCCCCCACCCCAGTGGGGTCAGAGTTCAGATGAGTGCCCTGATGAATTTAAGACGGCGTGGAGTGGCTCGCTTTATGCACCTTTAATTACTGAGAGGTGCTGGCTGGCGCCCTGTGCGCAGATGAGACTGGATTGAATGCATCCCTGTGAAAGGCGAGTGGCAATGAGGAAGATTAACTATTTTTTTTACTCCGGCTCTGATAATCAGTGGGGTGAAATGGTGCAGAACTCCATTCAGGCACTAATCAACGGCGGCTGTGGCACTGCATGCTGTGTGTGTGTGTGTGGGTGTGTGTGTACATGAGTGTGTGGCTGTGTAATGAGAGGAGGAGGATGTGCTTTGACATGGAAATGAATTAATGTGAGATGAACAGAGCTCTTCTCGATCAAGCACAGGCTTCTAATGACCACAACACGTCCAGGCCCTCGAACATGCATACCAGCTCTGCAGGAGCCCATGGCCCTGGAACATGCATACCAGCTCTGCAGGAGCCCATGGCCCTGGAACATGCATACCAGCTCTGCAGGAGCCCATGGCCCTCTTGCTCTCACGTTAGAAGTGCTCTCCAAGGAGATGCGATGCAGAGGATCCAGAGCAGATGCAGGGATCTCATGGACCGCCAACATGGTTCCATAATAATGCCATGAACCATCGACCTCCTCAGTATATTGAAGGCGTTTATTGTGGGATATTAAAGAGCGAGCATGTGTCATGGAGGGAGGACGAACATTCCCCGTGAAACACTCTTGTGTTCCCCAGCACGGTAGATTGAAAAAATAAATTGCGTGCACTGAAGGTTGTATGCATCACCGAAGCCAGAGAAATAAGACTGGTTATTTGTGCTCGACACAATTTGTTTGCAAATTCATCTAGATTTGGGAAGTAATTCATGTTTGTTCGTCACAAATGGCTTGCCGGAAATGCCATTTTGCATGCTATCTCCAACCAGTAATCACAGAATGCATGCATTTATTTCATACTTGATGAGTTGGAATGACAGAATAATGGTGCTAAAACTTGTTATGTCCAATAGTATAGTGTGTTAGTGTGTGTGTGTGAGAGAGATTTTTTTTTTTAATACAGTAGAATACAGTTTGTCATGTGAGCCACTGCTTGATGCATCCTCTGGATGCAGTTCTGGACAGTGTCAGGCTCATAAGAGTTCTGTACAGTATGTCCTAATTCCTTGCCTCTCATCACATGCAGTCGTTGCCAACGGCCAGGATACAAGCGCCGAACGGACGGCCCGGTTCTATTTCTGATTCATGTGTCGAGCTTGACCCGGCTCCACTGTCACCTCCTCTCAGGCCTCTCGACGCGTGCCGTGTTCTGTTATGACCGTTAACATGAGCGGCCCTCCTCAGGCGACGTTCTGCTGAGTAATGTCCTCCACTTAAGCCAGCGTCTGTCCGGATCGTTTCATTGGCCCCCTGACAGTGCCCACTGTTGCCGGCTGTAGTTGCTGCCCGCTGCAGCGGGGGAAGCTTTCAGGGGATGGGCTCATTTTAGATCCTCCACGCCCACACACACGCTTATCTGGACGGCTCCAGCCTGACAATATATCTTGCCTCCAGATTTGTCATTGGTTGAAGTTTGATCTTTTTTTTAAGCTATCGCTTAACACAGCCACTTGAATTATTTATAATGCAATTTACTGTCTTTCGTGTTTATTCATTTTGAAAGGCTGCCACCTTGAATGCACTTGAAGCAAATGAATGAGCTTTTATGAAGAGCACAGCTAGAAAAATCCCTCACGGCGATCACTTCTGGCACATGCCGGCTGCAAGTCTGCTGTAGGAGAGCTCAGCAGGGCATCACTGCCACTCTGGACGGGCATCCCAGAGGTAAACCTGAATTCCAACTCCCATCCCCTCACACATCACAAAAGACCCATTAGCAGTCTTGCACTTCTCCACGAGTCTAAGGAGAGGGTCAGTTAATAAGTGTGTGGGCTTGAGACATATCCCCGCTCACCTGATGTGTCCTGCATGCATAATTCACAGCACCTGTATGCCGCTCACACAGGAGCGTTAGCGCCGGCTGGATTTGTTTTGACTGGGGGTGTATGGATTCACCCACAGGCCTGTGGCATTCTCTATTCAGCGGAAGATTCTATTTCATTCTGTTGACAGGTCAGAGCCCAGCAGCACATACTGATGCCTTTTTGAGGGGCAGGGTCTGCCGCCCGCTCTAGTTTTGGGGAAAACATTCCATCCAGTTTTGTGGAAGCCGACTTCGGTAAAATGTCACAAAGAATGTGTGAAAAAAAGAAGTAATGATACAGCTAGAAATACATAAAGGATGAAGGGGGGGCTGGGGTGCAAGAATACTGAAAGGACAGAGGATTTATGGAGAATATAGGACACAATATCTGGAGATTAGTGAATATTTTAACCATGCAGCAGCCTACCAGTCAGACCCTACCACCTGAATTCAAATAATCATAAGTTCCCTGAAAATGGGCACAGGAAAAGCAGAATGGGAAAGGGGCCACTGACAAAAGAAGAAATCTGATTTAAAACGCTCAGACTTGATCATCATTTTCTCAAGTCATTTCTTCTTTGGGAAATGACAATGAATATTATTGAGCACTCCCTGAACTGGCAGCAAAAAAAGTCCAAATTTGAAACAAATAGTTCTACTTCCTTGTTTGAATTCAAATGAGGAACTGAGCTTTTTTTTCTTCTTTTCTCTCCTTTTTGCACTCTCTGCTGATTAACTTTCGATGTCATTGTCTTTGATACTGTCATTGTTTGTAGAATGTGTCCAGTCCTTGACACAGTAGAGCAAATCCCCCTGTCCTCTTGTGTTGTTTTTGCAATGAAAAGGCGTAAATCCTCTTTCCCGGTATTTTCAAGCATGTGAGGCAAATATTTATACACAGCACTGAGGTCATTACAGCCATATTCCAAATCAACCAACTGGAATACAAGTAATAGCTTCTGTCATAACCTTTAACTGTGACTCAACAAACTGAAGCCAGCAAACTCACCGAGCTGCACAATCCTTTTTTTCCCCACAGCGTGCTTAAATCATTACCAGAGATTGATGGATGAAAACATATTACAATTTGCCTTAATGAGGGAACAACAAAACATGCCACAACAACAAAACGTAGGAGAAAAAAAACTCTGTTCTCAGATAATCACCAGAGAGGAGAGCGACGCAACGATGGACTCTTCTGATGTTTGGATGATAAATGCCAGCGACAGCATGACTCACCGTTCAACAGTGTGTCCTCGAGGGACTCCTCACATGTTCCCCACTCTAAAAACAGCAGTCTTCCTCTCTAGTCCCCTCCTCCTCCTCTTCCCCTGTCCCCCCAGGTCTCACTATTAGGCAGAGTGACAGAACAAACAAGGGATGTGGAGGAGGAGAGAGAGAGAGGAGTTGAGGAGCATGTATGGATAGAGGGAAGTGTCCACTCATGGATAATGGCCATTAGTCGCTGAGTACGTCGTGGTGGGTGAGTGTGGGCAGAGCTGGAGGCCTGGGACTGTTTGGCTCTGCTTGGCTCGGAGCTCTGCCTCCTCAGGTGACATGGGGGGCAGTAGCAGAGACTGTGGGGCCCATTCAGCATGACTAGTGCACAATAACAGTGTCGCTCCGTACAGTGAATAGCCACCGCCTCATCCTGATGAGAGGCCCTAGGCGTGCCTGCAGGTGTTCGGCCGTACGCACTGTGCATACCATCAGGCTTTCAATAACGAGAGAGAATTTCCACTGTGTGAGTGTGTATTCACACAAAATTGGCCTACCATAACTTCCCAACTCTGCACAGTATCCCATTAGCTGCATGGCAGTAGGCTATTTACAATTTTCTGTAAAGTAAAGTTTGTAAACACATTATCAAAATCAACTTAATGCAGAACTATATGCACACACACACACCTTTTGTTTGAGCAGGAGAGAAAATATCAGAATCAGAATCAGCTTTATTGGCGAGGTTTGCATAAACAAACAAGGAATTTGAATCCGGTTAATCTTTGCTCTCAAAGTACAATACTCACTTAACATATAAGAATAAAAAATAAGAATACAAAATTAAAAAAAAATCATAAAAAGAGTAAAAAGAATAAATACAGAACGGTAAGAATAGAATGAGGGCAGTAGAATATGCCCTATGTATGAGAATACAGTATGTATTTATGTATGGCTATGAGAATACAGTATGTATTTATGTATGGCTATGTATGAGAATACAGTATGTATTTATGTATGGCTATGAGAATACAGTATGTATTTATGTATGGCTATGTATGAGAATACAGTATGTATTTATGTATGGCTATGTATGAGAATAAATACAGTATGTACATTGGCAAATCAATAAATAGACACTATGGGTGGTATAGGGTAATGCAATGGGCGGGGGGGGGGGGGGGTTTGGGGGGAGGGGTGCGGCTGGGGATGTCCGCCTCCTTGTTGTCCCTGTCAAGGTTGCCAAGTTGTGGACACCTCCACAGGCTCAGGCAAGATGCAATATACAGTTGAAAAAGGGTGGGAATAGTGCAATATCAGTATAGACTGAGCTTTAAGAATATAAATATAGTGCAAGGCAGTTCAGTGCAATTATAATGTATGTAAAAACACTAGTGTAACTGTAAGGTTAAAGTACACATGAGGTAGATGAGCAGAACAGTGTTAATTGACTTTGTTCAGTGTAAGGGTGGGGGCTGTTACTGAGTGTTCAACAGAGTGACTGCTTCGGGGAAAAAGCTGAATATGCACGCACCACACAACAATTACAGAATGTGTAGGCTAGGCTACTTGTTGTTTTCTTTTATTATCTATAGTTGCTGGTTATCAGCACACAATGTTAAGCTAATTCACTAACTCATGACTCATCATGGATATAACACGTTTTTTTTAAACAACGAAAACAGAAAGGATGGATGCAGCAAAACTAGAGGAGTTATTTCAGATGGGCAAGCCGCAAGAACAAGAGGCAAAATTGGTGTGTTTGTCCAAACGTTTGGCTAGAATTACAGCTGTTCAAGGCCATACTTGAACGGTAGGCTAGAGCAAAACTAAAGGTAGCTTGAGCCTTTATAGGGCTGTATAAAGTTGTCCAAATGAATAGGTTGTTGGCCGTTGTTGTTGTAAAGATATTGCATGGGGTCTGTTGGTGGATATGTGTACCATAGCATTCATTCCTGCAGGCACCCCTGAAAGGCCCCAAGTGCCTTTTGGCACCAATGGCAAAACGAGCCATTCAAGCACACCATGAGCATTTATTCCAACAGCCTTGACTGAGATGGGTATAGCGAGAGGGAAGGTTGAAAAGGGCTTTACTCGACCTGCGCGGGATGAATAGATGAGCTGTTTGTATACTGTGGAAATCAAATATTCTTCTTTTTTGTTTATATCTATGACCTCGGTGCCGGTGAAGAATAACAGGATTCTCCTTCAGTGCAATTAGTGAACGGAAAGGAATTGTATGACAGATTTCTCACGGCTGATATATTTTTACATCCGTGAAAATCGTTCACACCATGACTGTCTTTCACAAAGGAAGTGTAAATATGTTGCATGTATTCACTGTGTTGCTTACCAATTTCCCACTCTGCTTTGTAAGCTATGTGTGCACACAGTACAAAAGAGGAGCCGGTTGGCATATTGTCTGGCATTCTTATGAATGCCCTGCTGGGTCTATGAGTATTTCTGAGGCTCCATCTTGTTTATGTACCTATGCATGTATGAGGCTGATAGCATTTGCATCTGTATGGGTGGATGCAACCAGCCGGCAGCAGCTGAGGTAACACGAGCGGAGTGAGCGGATTGCTCAGAGCACGCGGCAGCGGCCCAGACACCTGCAGCCGTGCCAAAACAAGCCCCCGCATTCTCCTCCCTGCAGGAGCCCTCCAGCTTTCGCCGCACCTATGCAACTAATAACCACCAATCTCCTGGCCAGTGCTAGCCAAGGCTGCTGTTGCCTCTGCCGCCACCACTGCATGTCCCTGGCAGACAAGCGGACATTTCATAAGCTTTTGCAGATGAATCCCACCCCACCCCCTCCCCCTCCCGTTTTCTGTCCTCTGTTTGCTACAACAAAGAGATTAGAAGATTATCCCACTCATAAAGCCAGCTTGTCTGGGCCGAGGCAGCCAGAGAGTGAGGGAGAGAGAAGGGTGGGGTATGGAGGAGAGAAGTTATGGACACAAGGAAATAACAATCTAAGAGTGGCAGTGAAGGAAGAGTGAAAGTCTGTAGGTGGGCGGACGGATGGAGAAGGGGTTTTTCCTCTGTCCTCCACAGGGGCTGAATAATTATGGATGAGCTAAGCCGATTAGCCAGAGGGTTTTCTGTCCTCAAGTCCAGAGAGAGATAGAGAGAGAGAGAGATGGTAGGTCTCCCTCTACTGTGGGCCAGTGTCACAAGTGCTCAGTAGGAGTTCAAAGTGTCTGCATAGCTGAGCATGACTAAAAGCCTGGACCCACACATGCGGCGCGCTCCACCCCAGGCCACATGATGGACGCCTCGGCTCACACTGTGGCTCCTCACCACAGGTCTTCGGGCAGGCACACCCGCCGATCATATGACTGCCCACCCCACGCCACGCTGAGCTGAGACCCCCCACCCTGCCCTGCTCTCCAAACTCTTCATGGCCCCCT
Source organism: Alosa pseudoharengus (assembly GCF_046254945.1). NCBI lineage: Eukaryota > Metazoa > Chordata > Actinopteri > Clupeiformes > Clupeidae > Alosa > Alosa pseudoharengus. Next base: position 32,478,832 of record NW_027468630.1, on the reverse strand, counting down.
CCTACCACCCATGATGTGTTCCTCCCTCACTTCCAGACTGCATGCTAACAAGTCTGTCTGTAGTTTCAGTTCTGAAATGGTGAAGATTCCGCCACTGGGAGCAGCATTTCAAGTGGATATGGCGTGGGCATAGTTCTTATCTTTTAAATTCTGCCGTCTCTCATACTGATTAAATGACTTAAGAGTGATTGCCTGAGAGATGCCATATTGGGTCTCATAAAACACTACAAATACGCAAATGTAGTGGTGTGCGGGGATAGATAGGCAAGCAATCACTTACTTATTGCAGAGATCTCAAGCTCTTTATCATAAATAAATATGCCTTGCTGAGATCTCAGCTTCCCCAGCTGTTCAATCCAGTATTCATGGAATGTAGAGGGGAAAGGAAGGAATATTTCAGATGTATGGAGACTGTGATAAACTAATGTTATTTCATTTCAATTTGACATAATGATGCAACAGGGTAAGTTAAAACAGTCACGTAGATGAATCAAAGTGGTGTCTTGTCTTTCAAATCGGCTCGCAGAATTTCTTTCCGGTATGAATGTCCCAGTTAAACGTTTTGAAAATGCCTCTAAAATGTCTGTCAGTTCCATTTCTTTTAACCTCGATATTGCTCCTTTTGATGTGCAAAGTGTTGATGCAACCCACCATTTCCTGGGTGACATGGTTGAGCCGCAGGTGGGTGTGGCTCCATTCAGGCCACACAGGCCTGTTTTCGGTCCCCTCTGAGTCAGTCTCTTTGATGGGCTCTGTACTGTCCGTTTCCAGGCCAGCGCTAAATCGCCTTTCTCCTTAAGCCTTTAACAATGCCCAGAGAGCGGCCCTTTCACCAAAGCGTTTATCCAAGACGTGTGTGTACAGACCTGAAGCGGAATGTGGGCTCTGTGTGTATGTGTGTGTGCGCACATGTGTTTGTGTGTGCCTTTGAGTTTGTTGTTTATGACTGTGTGTATGTGTTTAGGAGCAACTCTAAACAATGCTATTGCTTTTGCTATGGTATTTGTATCTCAAAAGATGATTTCATCAAATAGAGATAAAATATGTTTACATGGCTTTTTACACACTTTTTAGTGCTACATCTTCTTTACCTTGGCAATGACAATATCGTACATCTCATACAAAAGTTCTTTACACTTTTTCCAATGTCAAGGTGGTCATAAGATAGATGTAAGGAAGACAGTGAACTCACATGGAGGAATATAATATAATGGTTTGGATATGTGTCTTTGCTGGCTTTGCATAAGAAGTACATTACCATATCGAGTGAGATGATTTATTATGTCACAGTTCAAATTTGAAGCATGTAATTAATTCATTTTCAACTGCGATTGCATCGAGACTTAATTAACAAGATTTTTAATGTGCATTTATTAACTTTCTGATTTCTTGCATGTGACATCTCACACATGATTACATTTAAATGTCTGATAAAGAGAAAGTTTTCCGGTTTGATAAGACAAGAAGCCACATTAATGAGCCTTCCTCCGATCAGGGCTTGTCTCACTGTAGGAGAGCCGCCTGCAGTTACAGCAGCATGACTCTTCAGGAGCTGAGCTATGTCCCTCCCGTGGCCCACCTATTCAAATACCAAAACCTGGCCACTTCTAAAGCGCGCCGTGCACAGCTTCAATAAGCCCCCAGTTCTATAGGAGTTCAGAGATGTGTAAGGGCCAGTGGCCTGAAACGACTTTTCTTTTCTCCTCATTAGATGAGACAGGAATGTCGGATTAGCTCGTCTTCCTCTGATTTGCACCTCGCCATTCAAATGTCCCAAAAGGTGCACTGATGCACTGGGTCGTCCTGAGATCTGAGAGATCTGGCCATTGTTTATGATTGGCTGGCACTGACCTTGAACTCTCAAGCTCAGACAAGCTGTGTCTTTTTTTGTGTGCCTTGACCACAGGGTATCTGCTCTCATGACAGGCTGCAGTGAGCACCCGCCGAAGCGTGGCCCCTGACCCATGCTCACCACCCTGCATGGCCCCTCTCTCTCTCTCTCTCTCTCTCTCTCTATTCTCCTGATCACACACAGGGAGCCTGCCTCCTCCTCCTCTCTGAGCCTGGGGTACCAACAAAGGAGCAGCCAGACCGAGAATAGAGCCCACAAAAGGGCTGAAGGTCTTAATGCCCCCCCCCCCCCCCCCAAGAGAAGTCTCAGTTCCGCTCATCTGGTCATCCTAACCGAGTCTTTTTCAATCAGCAGCCGTCTTTATTTCAACCCCCATACACATACACACACACACACACACACACACCCTCTCATTACCCAAGTGAATTCCGGGGCCGCTGCTAAATGCGATCCTCACACCTGCTCATCCACACCTGCAGTGCAGTCACCAAGGTGACAATTCGACAGCTCCGAGGAGGACGTGAGGCGGCATTTCTGCTCCGCTGAGGCGTCCCTCCACGCAGATAATGTGCGAAAGGTCAGCCGGCTAGAAAACTGTTTATTCTGACTGGCGGTCTGATCTTAAAATACCAGCCTCTTGGCGGGCTCCCCTCAAGACATCTCCCCCCTACCTTGCTGGAGTATTGTAAGTCGTGATGAAATCTGCCGCTAAATTATTCTGTTGCGGTGTGTGTGTGTATGTGTGTGTGGGAGGGGGGGTTGTTTCATGATGGAAACAGAATGTTTTCACCAGACTGCGTGTGTCTGTGTGTGTCAGTAAGTGTGTGCTTGTCTGTATGTAAGGTGGAAGAAAAGCGAGAAGAATTATCTTGCGTTTCCATTGTGCCACGACTCACCTCGCTCATATTTGTTATATTTCCCACAGCATGCTTTTTTGGGGGCTGAGGGGAGGAGGGGGGGGGGTCTGTTCTTTTTTTGTTGTTGGTTCAGGAAGAGTGCAGAGGACGTTTAAAGGAGCTCCATTTCCCTATCTAGCGTAATTAGCGTGTTTATGTGCTGATTATGCTGGCAAACATCACGGAGTGTCTTGGGTGAGCCTGCTAGAGGAGACGGGGGGTAAGAGCATACAGTGACAAGGCTCATTAACAGGAATTACTCCACCACACTGCTGAGGCCTCACTGTTGACGCCACCGCCGCCTGCCAGACTTTCTAATTATACGCCGTAACAGGCGTCTCGCAAAAAGTAATAACCCCCGCCTTTCTGCATATGCAAATATGACAGACCCGATCATTAGGTTTTATGTCTCAAAGCCAAATTGTTATTGTAAAACTGCCGAAGCCAAGGGCAAAGGCGTAAAACTCCATCTCACAATTCAATACTTTTTTTTTACGAGCGTTCCGTCTAAATATAACTATTTTATTGAATGTCACACATAGCCAAGGGTAATGTGCTAACAAAAGTATTGTTTTACAGCAATTATTTGACTTTTCAAAAGTTAACCCCAAATGGGAAACTTTTATGGTGGGATACACTTCATACAATACTCCAAGTGCTACATAATTGGCCTCTTATGACAACAATGGGGGGTTTTTTCTCTCTCACTAAAGACATAAGAGTTGTACATTAAACTTTCTGCATGCTTGAGTGGGTGAGTTTGGCGATGAACATACCATTGCAAATGGACTACTCTCTGAGTTTTCAGTCGGTGCGCCTGCCCTTGGCCAAACTTGTGCAAAACTCCACTGATCCACTTGTAATAGGGTTCAGTGAACTAGCTTTGCAAAAAGCCACTCGCTATTCAGCATCTGTACTTGCCAGGCTTGACTTTACCCAATCCAATACCGTATAGCTTATCCTCAATGTCCTTCCCATAGGCTATTTGATTACTGAGTTTGAAGAGTCTGTTTATTGGATAGCCACCCTTGCGTGTGTATGTGTGCATCCGTTATCATCAAGTGTGACTGTGTTTATGCTCACGTGTGTTTGTGCAACTCTATTTATAAAAAAGTTAGGATGCTCTGTAAAATATAAATAAAACATAATGTGATCATCTACAAATCCTTTAAACCCATATTTATTTGTGAAAAAACATCAAATTTTGAAACTGGATGAAATTGGACTATTTTATGAAAAAAAGGTATTTTCATTTTGAAAAAGTAATCTAAAGAAAAAACAAGGAGGAACATTTCACAACTATAATGATTAGAAAACATATTGTAGGCACATAGAGTTTCTCAGAAGTAAATATGCAGAGGTATATTGGATCTGGGTTTTCTGTAAAAAAAATAATAATAATTGTTTCGCTAGTTTGCCTGTCGGTATGATTGCTATGCTTAGTGTATAAGCTAAGCACGTGTTTGGCAAGTTAGCTGGCCATGGTCCTTGAATGCCTGAAGCGAAGATCGCGATAGAGCGATAGCCGCTTGCACCTCTTGTGTAAGGAGGATGAGTAACTGGGCTATCAGTGAAATGGAGGAGTAGAGGGAAGAAGAGGGATAATTTTGCGAACGCCGTGGCATGTGAGGCATGGATAAGGAGGCCGGCTTAAATATCCTGGCGGCGGAAGGCAGGTGAGTTAATTGCTGTCGATCATCTCTAAAGGATCCTCACGAACTTTGTTTAGAAAAACATCATATATGCTCAGTAAAACATCCGATAACCATTGTCTATGAGCACATTTTCATGCTCCATCCACAAATGCTGGTTAAAGGAGAATTCCGGTGATGTTTCACATAGAGCTCTGTTTCTCGAGGTCACCAAGTACTGTTGGTACAAACAAATTAGCCTAGCTTGAGTTGCTGCAGCCTACAGTTGGCAGGCAGCTACAGTGCTATGCTCTGGGGGCATGAATATGGAGGATCATGAACTTGCCCCCAGTGTAGCACAAAGATCTATGTGAAAAATCCTATGTGAATTCTCCTTTAATACTGTATCATGCAAAGAAATAACTATTTAGACATGATCCAGAAATGCAGTTGTCTTATCTGGGCCTGAGCTCGTTTAAGACAGACTGAGGCAAAGTGGAAAACTGTCCTGTGGTTAAACCAATCAAAATTCTTAATTTTTTTTTAAAAGCATGGACATGCATTCTCTGGGCATAAGAGGAGAGGGCCCATCCGACTAGTTATTAGTGCACAGTTTAAACCAGCATCTATGCTGGTATGGGGGGTGCATTAGTGCCTATGGCATGGGAAGCTGGCACATCTGGTGAAGCATAATTGATGCTGAATTATACAGGGCTTGAGTAACATGCCGTCATCCAGACAACACCTTTTCCAGGGAAGACCTTTAATATTTCAGGAAAACAGTGCGAAACTGCAATGCTTTACACAGCGTCTTACCTTTTTTTGGAAACAGGGTTGTATCGGGGAACAGGTGCTGTGTACCATGAAGCTCCCTCACAGCAGTGGGAGTGAACACGACTGCACATCTCCCTTCTCTCCAGGGAGACTTTAGCTGAGTGTGGAGTCTCTCTCGTTTATTGCCCTCCTCTCCCTCTGCATAGAGCCCTCTCTCTCTCTCCACACAGATTGAAATCCTTACCTCTATTTTCACCCCCATCCCTCCCCTGCCTCCATCACTCTCTGCCATCTGCCCTGCCATCTCTCACATTCTACTCTCTTCTTTCTATTTCTGTCTGAGGGAAGCAAATAACGCTTCCATCCTGCTTAGTTTCAATTACAGGGCTAACAGTTAGACTATTCCCTAGGCAACTTAATGAGAAGTTATTTCCTCTTTCTCTTCAAAAGACGTTGACGATGTTATCTTAAATTAAACCACTTGGATGGTAGTGCTGGTGGTGTGTGTGTGTGTGTGTGTGTGGAGGCAAATAGTGAGGGGAACAGTGTCTGTTTGCAGTTTCAAACAGCACTATCAATTTACAGTTCACAGATATAAAAATTCACTCTCTCAAACACACACTTGCTTGCACTCTCTGTTTCCCTCCAACTCTCTCACACTCATACACCCCAGGGCAATTGTGTCGAAGTTCTGACTAAAACGCTGACACACCATAGTTAGACCCACCTAGCTTATACCCTGATGGATTGTTAGATTGTTTTTGCACAGGACTCCAAATGGCCTTTCTCCAACTCTCCCTTTGGCTTCCAGTTGTATTCGTCTATCTATTTTGATGCCTCTCGCTATATATTATCCCAGGCGCATCTTTAGCTACTCCTTGCCAATTTCCCAACTCTCTTCTTGAAGTCAGGCCTCTCCAGCATGGTTTTTCATTAGTGTCTTGTGTCAGGGACATGGCCGACTAATATTGTTTCAGAACTGTGCTAGTCAGATAAACCTCTAATTGAAATTTGCTTGCAGACCACCGGAGAACGATCGCCTCTGCCACTGCACTCAGGAGTAAGGACGAGAAATCAATAGCCATTACAAAGCACATATTGTGACCACGTTAACCCTACGGTGCTCCATCTCGAGGTCTGCACACAGTAACCATTGTTAAAAAAAATAAAATAAATGCAAGGTGATAGGAATACCCTGCACAATGTCCCAATTAATATGTCCACATTTTAGTCCCTGGATTTGTCGGGTTGCTATTTTTTTTGCTTTCAAGATGTAATAATTACCAGAGCCTCCAGTGTGGGAGTCCTAAAGAGTGAGGGATAAAAAGGGCATTAATAAACCATCTAGGGTTTAAGACTTTACCATAGCCCACTTTAAAGCAACCGCAGTGTTTCATTACATGCCAGTACAACTAACAGTAGGTCTTGGTCCTTCTGATGCAAATTTTTAAAAAAGAAACTAAATGAAATGCAATATATAGACTGCAGGGGATTATAACAATGGACTTGTCCCTAGCCAGAAGTCTTAAGTCACTTTTAAGTAAAATGAACTGACAGCCGTCAAGTCGGGTGGGGTTCCCCAGAGGATTCCCCGTAGCGGAGGCCCCTCCCCTTTCAGCTCGGAGCTGTCCAGCTCTTCGAAAAGTCTGCCAGCATCAGCGAGCGTTCGCGAGCCACAAGAGGCTGGCAGTCAGACGGCTGCAGGAGCGCGTCGGAGACGGATTCAAAGTTGCGCTGCTTCTGCAGATGGAATGCTTGAACTGGAGACAACGCATACATCAAGAAGCAAATATTTTTTTGGAGCAGATGGAATGATAGTTTTGCTCTATCATGTTTCACAAGCCGAACGCAGCCGTGTAAAATCCATCCACCTGCGGCAGAACCAGCAGTAACCATGATTTGGACTATTTTACTATCCTACTGCGTGACTTTTGTCTTTGGGAATAAGACCGATGAACGGATACCTTTCTTTCACGGACATGTATTTGAGAACTCGCCACAGGGATCTAAAGTGAACGGACTGAGTATACCGGTAAAGCGCGTTGACGCACAGAAATGGTGCTCCAAGTCCGGAATGCACCTGAAACTCATAGGAGACGGCAGCGAAGACTTCCATGTATTTGCTCACCACAAGCGCGGTCACATCTTACTGAAAACCTCCAACATACTGGACAGGGAAGAGCGCGCCGAGTACCTTTTGAGTCTGGGTCTATGTTGTCAAAACTGCGCATCGGCCGACCGCGTGGTTGCAGAAGTTGCATCTGTCAAAGTGGACGTGCTTGACACTAATGACCACGAACCCACCTTTCGCCATGCAGATGTCAAGATAACTTTAGATGACGCCACGGCCCTGCGTTCGGTGGTGTATAAAGTGAAGGCCGAGGACACAGACAGTGGTAAAAACGCAGAACTTATTTATTTCTCCCTCCCGAAAAATGGCAGTTTTTATGTTGTGCCCAAAACCGGCGAGGTGCTGCTTGTAGACTCGATATTAGGTTTGTCATCACCTATTAGATTTAATATATTTGCCCGGGATCACGGATGGCCCTCTCGGACAAGTCAGAATATGGAGATGGAAATCAGCCCCCGACAACTGCCCGCGGCACAGCCGCCGTCCCAACTGCCTCAGGGCAGCGGCTTCTCCCGTAGGTCCAGGTCCTTGCAGGAACCTGACAAACCTGTCGTTATCAGTGTGTCAGAGGATGCCAGCGTTGGTTCAGTTGTGATGAACTTGAATCGTTTAAGTCGGTTTCCATCGGCAAGCTTTGAGTTGGTTTACCCCGGTGCGGAGAATACACCAGTGTCGGTCAGCCGTGACAGCGGGGATATTGTGATTTCCAGGCGTCTTGACCGGGAGACGGAGCCACTGGTGGAAATAACTGTCAGAGTCCAAGATAAAAGGGGTAAGTGTAAAGGCTGTCATTTGCGTAAGAGTAACTTTTTGCGCGCGGGGAATGTTACTCCAGCGTTTAGCATTGTTTCTTTCTTTGTTTCTTTCTTTGATTATGAGATAATTGAAATTGGTATTATTGTTATTATTATTAACATGATTAGTTATTACACTATGATGTTATAATTCAATATAATAAGTAAATTCAGCGTCTAAACGCTCATTATCTTCAAATAGACTGTAATGTTATCAAATTATCATGTGCATGTTTTGCAATGGTCTCATGTCAGGTTAATGTTACCTGCAGAACTACACTAAATATAATGACGTGTAGCCTATCAGCGAAATGTGTCGTTGCTATAAATTGCTTATGCCACTGTACCCCATATGGGGTATAATGCAATTTGCTGAATGCTGTGTATTTGCGTGCATAATATGAGGACATTCAACACTGCACGTTTGGTCGCATAATGTTAGGCCTACCATGCATGATGGTTTGCTTGTTTGTCATTGGAACACGAGAGTACAACAGTGATGCTGACGTGGTGATTTGCCTCTTGTGTTGATTGGCACATACGGTCTTTCTTAATTGGCCTCCAATTTGCGCGTGATCTGCCATATCTCCCATCTGAACGAACATGCAACGATAATATGTTTTATGTTATATGTGTTCATATAAGGGCATACTTTGCCCTTATACGCCACTGACATCTCGCATCTCTCTTCTCAAATGATTGAATTGTGCATATACACATAAATGCTTTTTCTATCCAGTCTTTGTGCTCTATGGTGTAAATCCTGTATTCACGGTCTAGTCTACAAACGAGTGTATGCTTTTAGCTTCTACTAGGCCTCCCAAAGTTTAGTGACAGTCACTCTGTCACAGAGCCAGTAAAAATGCGCTCAGAATTCGAGCGAAAGTCTAAGCTTAGGACGAGAAGGCACGCCGTGGGAATCTGGACTGGTCTAATCCTTTTTGAGTGGAGATCTCTCTCGACCTTGCTTCATCTGCTCGTATTATCCATGTAATCCCGTCTCATTCACTTTCTCATTTCGGGGATTTGGGAGCGGCGCTGTGTGCCCCGGAACTTTGTACGTTTCTTAGAAGGAGACGATTCGTCTAAGTCCTGCGTTTATTGGGATCAGAGTGATCGTAATGCGCTCATATTTGATTTCTGGCTTTACACAGCGGTGACGCGCTGCGCAAGTGGCCAGAGCTTGTGATTTAATTAGCACGGCCTGTTGGTGTTTTAATTACAGTCCGTCTGCATGGCTGTCCCGCGGCCCTCCAATCTCCAGCATGAGCTAGCTCAGAACGTGCGAAGCACTGCCTCTCTCTCTCTCTCTCTCTCTCTCTCTCTCTCTCTCTCTCTCTCTCTCTCTCTCACTCACTCACTCACTCACTCACTCTCTCTCTCTCTCTCTCTTACTAACTCACTCACTCACTCACTCACACACACACTCACTCACTCACTCACTCACTCACACACACTCACACACACACACACACACACACACACTCACACTCAATCTCTATCTCTCTCACACACACTGTACACACAGTATGTCTAACCTTTTGTTGAAAGCAATGTGTTTTTCCACTGAGGAAAGCAGCGGTCTGCATGAGAAGGGTGTGAGGGAGAGAGAAAGAGATAGAGAGAGAGAGAGTGTGAGTAAGAGATGCTGGTACTAGATACCTGCAATTTGTTAGAATCACTTTTGGATGTGCATTAGTGAGTGTGAAGAGATCTGTCTGTGCATTCCAGTCCATTATCTGGCGAGGGGGTAAAATCCTCCACAACAAAGAGGCATTCTCTTAGCTCCATAAAGTGGCCCTGCGCTGTGGGGATGCTTGTGCCCGCGACCCTGTACTCTCCTGAATATTCAATTGAAAATGACGGGCCATTGTTAAGTGTTGCCCACTGTCTTGCTTGGCAATGCACCGCAACTGCTGTGATTCTTAAATGGATCTTCAGGGCGCCCTTTGAAAGTTTGTTTACTGGCCTCTGCTTGTCTTCCAACAGAGCCATGTCATACCTCCAAAACACACAGCCCCTCTCTCCGCATCCATTTGAGCCCTCTCTCTCTCCAGCGTCTCCTCCCCTCCATCCCTCTAGTCCTCTAGTATTGCTTATCCATCCTCTGATCTCTTGGCTATGAAGGCTGCCTCTTGTCCTTAATTGCAGTGCGGGGCACTGTAATGTAGAAACAGGGTCCCTTTCTCTCGTCCTTGTTTCTGTCCCTCCGTTCGATGTCAAGGCCTCCGTATTTAAAGGCCTCCCTCTGTGTCTCTCCATTCAAAGTGACTGCCTTTTGTGGTGTGCTGGTGCAGTGGGATCAATTAGTTAGTGTGTGGTGGACATCAATGCAGCCTGTTTGAATGAGTGACTAACACATGCATGGTGGTGCACCCATATGTAATTACCGGCAACTGAAGTTTTTAAATGAAATCGAGTCATTGTTAGATAAGGTAGAGGTCGGATTTCTCAGTCCGCCCCCTACACTGTGTTTCCCTTCCATTAAACACCTCTGTTTTCTTATCTAGTGCCTTCTCTTCCCCACCTGTCCAGCATGTCTTTTTGTTATCAACGCCTCTGTCATGTTAGCTTGAGTGATTGTGTGCATTCCTCCCCACCTCGCAGCAAACAGTGTCGTGACTGGCACACAGATCTGTGTGACAGACACGTTTGTGCTGTCAAAGCCATGCCGATCTGACAAATCCCTCAATCAAACGTGCAAAACACGGCTCTCAGAGCCACTCTCGGAAAACCAGTGTTTCACAGCTTCTGATAAGGACTAAACACGCTGTTAATGGCGTTGTTATGTTTTTTTTTTTTTTCTAAAAGGGGCGATTTCATTTAGCACTTTGAGTGTAGTGTCTCTCCCTGGGGCTCTGAGCTTGCAGCCTTTAATTTGGGCAGAAGCTGGTGTTTTTCAGGGTCTTATGACCAGACTTCTGTGTTGGAAATCTGTTAATCTGATTGGAAAGAGCCAAAGAATTATAGGAGCATATGGGAGCCATCTTCTGTCAGGGAAGCAGAGGAGCTTGTGTGCGCTCTGATGTACTTTGTACATGGGGGTCAGGGATGCACACACACACACACACACACACACACACACACACACACACACACACACACACACACACACACACACACATGCACACATGCACGCATGCACGCACATTCATTTCCATGAACACATGCTCTACATAAACACCACACTCAATTACGTGGCCTTTTTACACATATAATGTGAAAGTTGACGCATACACTCACGTACTTGGGCACAGCCAAACCGATTTAACATATGTGCAGAAACATGTTTAGTGCACTCATCCACAAACCATATGTTCAGATGCCTTACACCCTCACTTCATCTTCTCATTCTGCCGGCACACACACACACACACACACACACACACACACACACACACACACACACACACACACACACACACACACACACACACACACACACACACACACACAGAAAAATAAGCACACAAACAGTAACTCACTGTGGAACAGAACTCTTTCTTTTCTCTCACTTAAACACACACATATACACACACACCTTGCCTGTCTGGTTTGCTGAAATGCTTATTTAACAATCAAGGCCATGGACTGCCACAGCTTGTTATGCATGCCATATAGGTATCTTGATTGCCTTGATTTCAAACAGTTTGCAGTCTGATATTGCTTTACCTTGATGATAATTGGCCTTACTGAATACACTTTTTTCTTTGAATGTTGAAATGACAATGAAAAATGAATGTCATGGTTATAATTTTCATTTCCGATCCATGTTAATGTTGACAAGATGGAAAACTATTTTACACTCGAAAAAATGTTCAAACCTTCCAAATTAGTGTTTAGTTTTGTGTTGAACTGACACACACACACTCACACACTCACACACAAACACAAGCACACAGAGACAGACGGAGGCAGATAAAGACTGAAAGAGAAAGTCACAAAGAGAGTACAAACACTTCTGAAAACATAAACAAGCACAAATAAACAATGTTCTTCAAAGGCGCACAAGGTCTAACCAAATCTGTCCCCTTCAAATGCTGTGTAGGGATAAGCCAGCAAAATCACCTTGCAGATAAATACAAGCCTTATGAAAATAGATCGCTAGCCAAGTGTGTGCACCCCGAGTTTGTATTTTTAGCGCCAGTGTTTAGTAAAAACCCAGTCGTGTGCAAGCTGCTTACAGTAGATTGAGTCAGCTTGCAAGGATCAGAATGGCAGCCATGTGTAAAACAAGGCACACTTAATTAATGGAATATATTAGGGTATTAGGCGGTTGGCTGTGAGGAGGAAATGCAGGGAGGGACAGGGGAGAAGAATAGAGGTTGGCCAAGCATTTGGTATGAGTTTATAGTCTGCAATGAGAAATTGCCAGAGAAAAACAGAGAGCTATCAGCATACATGGCATGTGTGCTTGTGCACATTTTTTTTTGCAAGCCAGTCGGAAGTGTGTGTTGGAGAGAAAAGAAGGAGGGATAGAGGGAGATGGAGAGGGAGATGGAGAGATGGTGCATGTGTTCTGCTCATCCATGATTTGAGGAAGTTGGAGGGAGATATGCTGTGAAGAATAAGGTCAGTGTGTTTGGGGATTGCGGACTTTTAAAGCATGAGCCAACAGAACTAAGCTGGCAAACTTTGTTCAAAGGACAGGAAGTAGACATATACTTTTTTTCTTGGAGCACTGGATGCTGTCAACAAAGACCTCAGACAACCTTGACCACGTGTGTGTGTCCTCTGTCCACGAAGAGCCAATAAATTACACACTGAGGCACTTCGGGCCAAATGCACAGATTCCTCTCAGCATCATGGACAGCCATCAGGTTGCCCCTGGTGACAGCATCCATGGTGTTACCTTGGATATCATTCAGCCTTTAGTCAGGCTGTCATCTGACACGACCCACACACTCCCGACTGAGCCCTGCATTTGGGTGAAAGTCGGAAGAAAGAGAGATTGAGGGAAATGGAGAGAGGGAGAGGGAGAGAGAAGGACTGGCAGAGCAGATGAGTGTGGAGGGAGACACCACCCCCTTTCTCCTCAGGGAACAGCACTCAGCGCTGGTAATTGGGAGATCATGCTGTACAGATCCCAGCATCCAGCGGCCTCGCTCAAATTAGGAATGTGTCACTGCTTTCTGCCCTCCTTCAGTGTGTGTGTGTGTGTGTGTGTGTCCTCTATGTGGATGTCTAGAGTTCTACTGGTTGTGTGTTGTGTAGTCATTTTGAACCAAGTGTGTTTGCTCAGTCTTGCCTGGTTTGTATTTTTAGAGCATGGCCCTGTGTTGTCGAGTTGGCACTCCTCTGGATACATCATACCAAAAAACAGTCATTTTATATTTTTATGTCTTTCTGTCTCTCTCTCTCTCTGTGAGAGTGTTTTGTGTGTGTGTGTGTGTGTGTGAGAGAGAGAGAGAAAGAGAGAGAGAGAGAGTAAGAGAGAGAGAGAAAGAGAGAGAGAGGTGGGGTGGCTGTACAGTATATAGAGGGGCTGAGCTGACACTAATCCTCAGGTGGATTCATTATCAAAAGGTGGTGTTGTTTGGTGGAAGCTGAAACGTGTGAAATTGCTGGCAGTTTATCCAAATGTAGCCCCCCTCCTCTCTCATTTTCTCACCCTTCTGTCTTAGCACAGAACAATTCAATAACTCTTTTGGCATGACAAAGCATATTGCTTTCAGAACATTTTCTTAGGATTAGCTGTGATTTATGTTTTGTTCTGTGCTCAGCTCCTCCTGCGTGGTCCAGGTTGCATTTCTCTTGCACTTCATGCTAACATTTCTTCATGCCGCACCCCTTCCTTTCTCTCCGGTGTCTTCAGGATCCTTTCCATTATCGATCCATTGTCTTGTAAATCTTTTGGCTTTCAAAGTTTGACACGGCATTTATCGGCTTGCTATGCTTTGGTTCGCTCTGCCCCCCACCTTCTCTTTTATTCTCTCTTTCTCTCTCCTCCCTCTGTTTCCCTCTCTCCCTCTCTCTCTCTCTCTCTCTCTCCATCTCTCTCTCTCTATCTCTCTCTTTCTCTCTTTCTCTAGCTGTCATTGTCTTTCTGTGGTCTCTGATTAGTTTGCATCCAATCTGGCCTGCTCTGAATAAGGCCACAGACTGGGGCAGGCCAAGGCCTCTAATTGTCAGACTTAATCAAACGGACAAATAGGAGGAATGGCGGAGCTGCCTGTGACCTTTCCAAGATGCCACTGCTGCCTTGGTGCTCCAAGAAAGACAGTCGTTGGCCGACACCTATTGTTAATAATGCTGACAAATGCAACCACAGATGCAACTTCAGCCCCATTTCCAGCGAAACGTAATAGGCCCAGGCACACACACACACACACACACACACACACACACACACACAACCTGATGCAATGGGAACACACAGACATTTGCCAAACCACTCGCTGTCTGATGCACTTACACATGTACAGTTGCACACACACACACACGCATCTGCAAAAACAGCCATGGCCTTGGCTCATTTGTCTAAATGGCTCTCCCCTCCCTCCCCAGGCTGCGAGCTCATTTGTCCAGTGGGGTCTGAGTAATGGAGCATCCACTGTGTGCATGCATTAGCCGGACGGCCCTCTGAATGGACAGTGGAGCCTAAATGGCTCCCCCATGAGATTCATCACAGACGGTAGCACAATGTGAGACGATCTGATGGAAGAGACACACACACACACACACACACACACACACACACACAGCATGCATGAACATCTACTGCAACAGCAAGTCCCCAGAGGCACAGCCCTGGAGAGAGCTTTCAAAACGGATTCCAGATTTGGAGGAAACATTACAATATATATCTCTGTGTGTGTGTGTGTATATGTGTGTTTAAGTGTGTGTGTGTGTGTGTGTGTGTTTGTGTATGCGTGTCTGTTTATGTGTGTCCCTGAGTGCGGTGTTGTTTTTGCAGCCCGCATCATGACAAGTGCGCTGGGCTGAGTGGGCGCTCATGCACATGTGTGGGTTTGCTGTTGTTCGCTTGCTCTGAGTGCTTTGTCTCAAGTCCCCTTGCAATACCACCCAATCCATGCGCCATCATGCTGTGCAAATAAGCCATCCTGCTATTCAAGTGCATAGCACACCTGTGTCCTTGCTTTGCTTGTGTGGGCTAATCAACTTGATGTCCATCCCTCTCTCCCTCTCTCCCTCTCTCCCTCTCTTCCCTCTCATTTCAAATCCCTCTCCCCCTGTTTGTCTTCTTTTTATATCCTACTTTTGTCCATCTCTTTTGCCGTGTGTGTATTCTTCTGACATGTACCGTAATGGAGATGCAGGCCACAGACACAGACAACTACAGCATAGCTATGTTTGAGCTCTATTGTGTTGCATTTTGGGGTTTGGAGTGCTGTAAAGACGGTCATTCTGTTGCCACTTTGGATGCCACTTTGGCAGAGGAGATGTGCTGTCGGGTTGGTCAGCGAGACTAACAGCATCCAGTCTTGTCAGTGGGATGTGTCTGGACAGCCATGTCTTTCGCCCAGATTTTTTCCCCCTTTTAAATCTGTGCTTGTCTTTGCTGTCCTCTTGCCACGCGTGCGCACACTGAGCCAGACTAAGCATGCATGCCATCTGTGGATGGAGCGCAAACACTGGTCACTGTCACCATTCTTTAATGTTGCCAAAAATGTCAACAACTATAAGCATACTTAGTGTCATGGAATGAATCTGATGTAAGTGTATGTCCATACAATTATACTGTAAGTCATCTTGTGTATGTATTCTAATATGGATGCTTCACACCTTCAAACTCCTCATGGCCGCTTTTGAGTGTGCATTTGCTCAGAGATGTATAGTAAACATTGTGATGAACTTCTTGAGGGCAGCAGACTTTGATCTTCTCTGTGAGAGTCATCTCACCTCTCCAGTAACTCACCACAAGGCCCCATCATCTCCCACAGGCAGACGCCTTACACAGACTCTGCAATGACTCACACTTCATATGGAAGTCTGTAAGAAAGCACCTTAGGCAGCCGCAGCAGAAAACATTCTTTCAGAGAGAGAGAGAGAAAGAAAGAGAGAGAGAGAGAAAGAAAGAGAGTGAGAGAGAGAGAATGAAAGAGAGAGAGAGAAAAAGAGAGAGAGGTGGAGTTGGAGTGAACTCATGAAGCTTGGAGTGAATTGTACAGTACGTAGGGAAATGTTACAAATTGTTGTGACATCTGAAGTCTCCATGTAAATGACATAGCTAAGAATGATGTCTTAACTGTAAAAAAACCCATACAATCAAGGTTTTGTGGGAAAACAGCCATGGCTGAGCATACACAAACCCAGATATGGAAATGAAGCTGCAGTTGTAAGTTCTCCTCATTAAGCTGCTTTTGACTCTGTGCCTGATACGTGCCACTGGTGCTTGCTGTCTGGGAGAAGCTGCTCCTTGAAGCTGTGCAGTCTGTGCTTAGATGAAATGTTGCCTGTGTGACTGAAGCGTATGGGGAAGCGAGCTGTCTGTGTCTCTGGCATGGCAGATTTTAATGGGACTGGAGGATTGTTTGTGTTTATGAAATGAGTGTGGTATATCATCAGCCACTAAGCTTGGAGAGGGGGCCCTAAGACTCTGTAGGCACAGGTGGAGGCCAAGTTCCTCAGATGTCTCTTTCTCTCTTCTGGTTTGTTTACTCATTTGTTCTTTCTGTTTTCTTTCCTTCGTTCAGTCCCTATGCACCGCAGTCCTTACCTTATGCGTCTATGTCCTGTGGTCATCATTTATTTATTTTGTTCCGAGTTTTATTCCGTCTGTCTCCTGTTATTTGTCTCTCCCTCTCTCCCCTCCTCAATGCAGATAGACAGAGGCATGCATCCTCTCCTGTAATAGCGAAGCAAGAATAGTTTCTCAGGTCAGGTGCGGAAGCGTGCCACCTCCATTCGTCACCGTGCCTGTGAGGGGCGGCGGGTGGGGTGGGAGGGCACAAGCCCATGGGATGGGCCCTGTTATTGGATGTGAGCTCTTCTCCACGCTCTCTTTCTTCCTTTCTCGCCCACATTTGTGCAACCATGCAGACCTGTGGCTGCTCTTACGAAGCGGCCTCGAGGTTGTGCTTTTCCCGGCGATCGATTCTAATGTGTTTGAGGCGGCTGGTGTTTTTTTCACCAAAAAAAGAAAAAAGATTTTTTTATTGAAAAGTAGTGCTTGTGGGAGCTTTGGTTTTGTCACATGGAAATTGGCAGTTGCCTTGTAGATGTCCTATGATGGACCGTCGGCCACCTTGTGCGGCAGCACTTTGCCGAGATGAGATGGCTGAGTGAGCGGCCGGGGGTAGCCCGCAGCAGATTGAGCCCAAGAGTGGGAGCGCTGATTGGGGAGAAGGCTTCCACTGAGGTAAACATCAATCAACCGCTCTCTTCAATCAGGCCTTAGCACACCAATCATTCACTTTATCTCCCTCTCGCGCACACTATTTCTCTCTCTTGTACACACACACACACACACACACACACACACACACACACACACACACACACACACACACACACACACACACACTCACCATACAAGAACACACTTGAACATTAATGCATACAGCGATGGCCATTCAGACAAATATATCACCTCCATAGCATCATGTGCATTTATTCACACTGACACAGTCACAGCCCACAGAGAGACTCTATAATATCAGGCTTGCTGTGCTGACTACACCTGTGGCTGTGCATCTCTTAACTGGCATCCTCTTGCCCCTGGCGGCTGGAGACGTTACAGGACACCTAGCAACTCCCCAACAACCTTAAGATGGGCTAAATGAAAACGCCACTAAATTAGCCTGGGTGGCAGAGCTCACAGTGACATTTCAGCTCACTCTCCCTGCCAGGACTTCCAGCCCCAGAGCAGAAGCGCAATCAATTCTGACTCACCTGAGCTGCAGGAAAAAATCACACAGCTCATTCAAATGACCCTTAAGATGCTAATTAACCGTCATCAAATACTTAAAAGCACAAGGCAGCTAGCATTTTGTCTGCTGCTGGGCTTGTTTTGAATCGTTCGACGCAGTCGCAATCACTCCCTCGTACCTAATAGCACAGTAAACTACCTATGCAGATTTATACCCAGAGAGATATTTTAGCATCCAAGTGTATTGGCCTGCAGCAGGGGGAGATGTTTTGTATCATTTGTCTCAGACACACATTTTCACCTGCAGGTGAGGCAGCCGAGGAAACTCTGCATGTATAAGGGGAGAAGGTTTTGCCGCCTCTAAGGCTCGCAGCATTGCAAGGTGTCATGTACATGTCATACGTGGAAACAAATTATCTGCTCCTCACCTGCCTTGCCCCCAGATATGCAGTCTTGTTTCTCAGTGTGTGTGTATGTGTGTGTGTGTGTTTTTTTCGCAGGTGGTTTGCATATTCCACAGAGCCGAATTGTTTGTGATGCATGTCTTTTGTCGGTGTCGGTGTCAGGGTATTTTTGATGTGCGCTCCCCCTTGATCCCCGCTCAAGCTGGCGTTGCTGCTTTCATGTATATATTTGGTGCCTCATGCCTCGCAGGGATTTGTTGGGTGTTCCTTCCTGGTGCATACGCCACCATTTTATGCGATCTTGCTCAAAGTTCAATGAGAGAGTGATTGAGTGAATGTGTGTGTATGTGTGTGTGAGGGAGAGAGAGAGACCGAGAGAGAGAGAGAAAGAAAGAAAGACAGAAAGAGAACGAGAGATAGAGAAAGCGAGATGCCACATCGGTTTGGAGCTCATAGCTCTAGGCCTGCTTCTCCTAATCCTATTTTTCCACTATCATCTGACTCTTTTTCGGTCTTTGCTAACCAGTGGAATTAACATGTCTCCTTGCAAGAGTGTCAGAGGCGGAGGGGAAGGATGCAAAGCTTTCCTCCACTTCTCTTTTGTTGCCAGATTTGTAACTGGGGCTATCTCCCTGCATCTGCACAATTCATTTGATATGTGCCGAAAGAAAAACACCAATGCAAAACTCTTCTGCGATGCTTCTCTCTCTTTCTTTTTTCTGCCTTTTTGATTTATTAAACTTGTAAGCAAATTGTCTTCCTTAGCGGAAATCTGACTAATCTGAAGCCGAGCTGTTTGAAGTGCTGGGGTGATTAATTCATCTGCTTTGTCCTGTCTGATTATCCAAGTTGGAGATTTTCACAGAGAATTGCAAATTCTTTTTATTTTCCTTTTCCTCTGTCTCTGCCCGTTTCTCGTCTTCTCCTCTCCTCTCTTCTCCTCTCTTCTCCTCTCTTCTCATCTCTTCTCATCTCTTCTCCTCTCCTCTCTTCTCCTCTCTTCTCCTCTCCTCTCTTCTCCTCTCTTCTCATCTCTTCTCCTCTCCTCTCTTCTCCTTTCTTCTCATCTCTTCTCCTCTCCTCTCTTCTCCTCTCTTCTCATCTCTTCTCATCTCATCTCTTCTCTTCTCTTTTCTTTCTCTCCTTCTCTGTTCTTGCTGCTACATCTATCTCATGTTCTCTCCTCTGGTACATCAGTCCCTCATTACAGCTTATTCTGTCAAGATCACATTTTTATTGCAAAATTCATATGTATTGTATCTATGTGTGCATATTCCTCCCAACAAGGAGACACACACACACAGACACAAACACACAGACACACACGCTCTACTGGATAATCAGCCGGAGCGTTCTCGGAGGAGGTTGGTGTTATTTGAAAAAGGTGATCAGTGCAGTGGAGTATTAGTCATAGAGCGTGCGCGGTGCTATTGTTTGGGATGCTGAATGCAGAGGCTCACTGTGGCTCATTTTTATGCAGCTGCTAGCCTTTTTTATTTCACAAGTAAATTACTTTTATTCTCCCTTGAATTCAGTGCGACTCCAGAATTTTTAATGAAAGGGTGATAAGGCAAGGGGAAAAAGCAGTAACTAGCAATATATACGGTGAATACTTCAATGTATTAATTCATTAAAAGTGTAATGCATTCTATGCTGATTTAATTAGGACTGTGTGCGTGGACATCTACCGTTGTGTAATATGTCATCAGGTTCAGTGTTGGAGGGGGCAGACTGCTGATATTGGACTCTGGTCTCTGGCCAGCCACCTATGCTAATTATGTCTCAAACAGAAATAGGAGGAATTTTTTAAACATTCATTTCTGTGGAGCCGTTAACACAGTGGGTCTGTAATTTGCCTTAAATAATATACCGCGCTAAGCTGGCAAGCAACTTTTCCTTTCATGTACAAAGTCACCAGCGCATTTCATTCATATTAGGGAGCAAGACCCTTCAATCTGTGTATTTATTAGGCAGAGATAAGTCTAATCTGTGATGTTCTTGGCTAATTAGGGAGAGGAGTGGGGGGTTGAAGCAAGTGAGTGATTTAAAGAGAAAGTGTGCCTGAGTCCCTCAGTGTGTGGAATTAAGCCAGTGGAACACAAGGGTATTCATGCAGGCAGCATCATTACTGGAGTCTGAATGCGTCCTTATGCATTGCTATGTGTTTGGATATGCACATGAGTTATGCATGTGTTTGTGTGTTTGTTTTTGTGCGTTTGTTTGTTTCTGTGCATATAGAATGCCATCCAGTATTCATCAGATAACTGTATCAAAGTGTACGCGATCAGTAGGGAAGTTGCCTACTGCACACACACACACACACACACACACACACACACACACACACACACACACACACACACACACACACACACACAATCACACATACAAATACACAATCACACATGCACTCTGCTCACAAACTCGCACATCCATGACACACTCACAGTACTTGAACGTGAACGTGTCCAACTCGCCCCCGGCCCTCCCCTGCCCTCCCTATTGAGCTGCCTGATTGGCCGTAACTCCTGTCGTGTGCTAGCTGCCAGGAGCGGCGGGGCCGAGTGCTGGCCTGCCAGTCGTGGCGCTCCTCCGTGACACCTCGTCTTTGTGCTGAATCATTAGCGGCTCCATGACTGTCATGGGGAGCAGCAGAAAGAGAGGAGCAATTAAGAGGCATTTCATGGGGCACGTCCCGAGCCTTCGCTCCCTCTCTCTCTCTTATTAGCACGGGACTGATGGGTTTTGTGCTCTTCGCCAATTCTTTGTCCCCCCCCCCCCCCCCCCACACCCCCTCTCTGTTCACACAGGTTTGATGGCTGTGATTATGTTGTTTTGTGTCTTTTGTTCATGCAGGTTGTGCAAACTTGTTTGTGTGTGTGTGTGTGTGTGTGTGTGTGTGTGTGTGTGTGTGTGTGTGTGTGTGTGTGTGTGTGTGTGTGTGTGTGTGTGTGTGTGTGTGTGTGCGTGCGTGCGTGCGTGTTTGTGCGTGCGTGTTTACTGTGTGTATGCTTGTGAGCGAGAAACAGATAGAGAGAAAGAGAGTCATATACAGAGAAAATGTCAATGTTGAGCAGATGTAGCATGCATTTGTGTTTGCTGTACAGCCATCCCCTTGTGCTGCAATGTTTCCCCCCTTGCTCTGTCTTTGTCTCGTTCACACGTTTTGCATTCCTCTCTCACACTTTCACACTCCTCTTCCTCCTCCTCGCTTTTTGTCACCCTCTGCTCCTCTTCCTCTGGTTTCGTCTCAATTAATTCGGCCCGCTGCCCTTGGAGAATGTGTGGTGATTAAGATGTGTATAGCCGTCACACGAGCCTTTGTGTCAGCCCAGCAAGCCCATTAGCCATCGCTGCTAATTAGTGTTTGGACTGGATCTGGTGGCTTGATGAAGGCAGGCGTGGGCTAACCCCCCCCCCCCCCGCTCCCGATGCTTCAGTAGTGGTGGGCTGACAGATCGCAGCATGATCCCTCGGCCCCCACACCTCCGCTGGACGCCGCAGCACCCCACCCCCCCCCAACCTCCCGCTGCTGAGGGTTAAAGAAACATTTGGATAGCCCTCCTGGTGCACAGAGAAAAGAGCCGTGCGGGGTGGCGGACGGGTGGTGGTTGGCATGGAGCGCCTCTGGGCCTGTAGCCTTTAATCAAGCCCAGCTCTTTTACATGCGTGAACTACGCCCCCGCTGTCACTCAGCTTTTCAGTGAGAGAAGAAAGAGAGAGAAAGAGAGAGAGAGAAAAAGAGTGATAGAGATACAGATGGATAGAAAGATCTAGGAGGTTGAGCCACAATTTCAGTGGGGACACGGCGATTGTCACCTTTCTTATACAGCCACCACCCCCCCCCCCCCCATTCATCATGTGAACCTGACACACCTTGTAGGCCGCTTTTGATCTCCTCTCAGCGCGTTGTGTTTCTCTCTTTTGAACATCCCTCCCAACCCCATAGATGGAGGAAGCCTTTCATGGAGACTCATGAATACAGATTTTTTTAAGCTCGCTTTGCAGTTTTTCTTTTTCTTTTCTTCTTTTTTTTTTTGGTGTGTTATGTTTTGTGAGAAACCAAATGAAAAAGTATGTCCTGTGTCCACTCCGATTCACACGCCTTTATTCACGTGCATTTCTTCCCCGCGCTCAGAGATCCTCTTTGTGGCCGGTAAAGGCTGAAAGCGCTGCGCCCGAGGAGACAAGCAGAGTCTGTCCTGCTTCTCACAAAGCCGACGAGATATTGGCATTCCTCCCTTCTCCGTGTTCAACTGTGTGTCAAAGAAAGACAGCCTATGTGTGTTGGACAGAGCGCTCCGATGGTATAGGGGAATTCACATTGAGAGCTCCATTCAATCTCCACTGGTTAAAAAAAGATGTGAAATGCAATCCAAAGTTTCATGTCTGAGTTGTATGTCGTCCGAGCACTGCTGAATGTTGAAAAACACGGCTTCGTATTTCTGAGCGCTGCTAAGCGCTGCTGAATGTCTCATGCAGGGGCCCAGGTGCTAATCCTAAAGTGATGACAGCAGGAGCGGAGTTCTCAGCATATGTGTTGCTGCTCCCGCAGGATGGGAAAAGGTGCTGCTCTCGCCACTCTCACTAACACCACGGAGCCCAATGACACCATGCTGTTTTAATCAACCGTCAGATGGAACAGAAGAATAAGCTGCCTGATTTCTGCCATCAGCACTTCGTTCCTCTGGACGGGCAATTGTGATTAATGTGTTTTCATACCACCAGCTCCAATTTCAGAAAGGATTTGAGTTGTTTCTTCACCCTTTCTTCAGGCATGATTGCACTGCATTTTGGAAGTTATTTAAAAGAGTTGTGTTGTATATTTGTGGTGGTTTTTATAGTACAAGTGAGAAGTAGGTGGTGGTGGTGTGAAAAACACTCCTGTATTTTCTGAAAGGTGTGTTTACGATCAACAAAACTTTGCAAGCACGCCCACTCAAACTCTTCCGATGCTGTATAGTGAGCATGGGTATTACATGAGTCACACCTGATGCTTGTAATGGCATATTAGCATGATGTTGCTGGTGTCAAACATGCATGCACACCCTTGCACACAGCACTTTACCATTTGACCTGCTGCTTGCTGACCCAGAGGTTAGCATTAATGAAGAATTGTTTCCTCTGACTGTGAATCATGGAGCACCACTCATATCTGGTTCAGCTTGCCTTATTGCAGCACTTCATTAGAACGGCTCATCTCTATGCCGTGTCTCTCAGGTGAATCAAAGCTTCCTTGGCAGAACTATAGAATATCGGGCTTCAGCAATGACTTTCATGAATGGAGGTCATCGATTGGCTGCTGCCAATAATTTAGCTCAGGATGTGCCTCGGGCGAGAGACTGCTACTGAGGTGGCTGAACCAGACGCCCCCACTCTCTCAGCCTCCCA
This sequence comes from Alosa pseudoharengus, assembly GCF_046254945.1. NCBI lineage: Eukaryota > Metazoa > Chordata > Actinopteri > Clupeiformes > Clupeidae > Alosa > Alosa pseudoharengus. The sequence goes on along the minus strand of NW_027468630.1, from coordinate 32,455,127 downwards.
TCTGTTCCATTTTACATGCTGCTGTTGTTTCCTCTTCAATTATTTTGCATTAATGCTGTTAAAAATACTGTTAAAGGGAGTTAGCCGGCTTCATTTTGTCACACTTTTGGGCTATTTAGCCATCTTTGTTAAAATTGGATGTTAATCAGCAGGGGATTCTGTGTGAAGGAGAAGCGATGTCTCCCATAAATGCGCACACACACACACACACACACACACACACACACACACACACACACACACACACAAACACACACACACACACACACACACACACACACACACACACAATCTCTCTCTCCCCCTCTCTCTTCTCCTCTCTCTCCCTCCCTCCCTCTCTCTCTCCCCCTCTCTCTCCTCCTCTCTCTCCCTCCCTCCCTCCCCATCTCTCTCCCTCTCTTATCCTTATCACCCAGCTATCCTGCTCTTGCTCATTTGGTACGTCCTGCACCATTTTCACTTCAATGTCTCCCCTAATGATCTTTCTGAATTGATTCTCGCCCATTCTTTCACGGGGAGACCTTTCTGGAGGCCTTTTCTCCCTCCACTATGCCAGCTCTCCACACCTGACACCTGCCTTGGCTGCTCAGCTGGCTTGGGGCGACAGGTTGGTAGTGTAGGGGGACTTCCGTCAAACATGTTGTCAGATATTGCCAAGCGAGGGCTAATTGTTAGGTGATGGATGCTGCTTAAACGCATTCATATACCATCTTTCTCTACTGCCTCAGACGTAGACGGTTAAAGTGGGATGTCAAATTTAACTTTCCCAACCTTGCTACACTAATGAAGGTCAGTCACTAGGCAAGAGTTATTGTGAAGTAAAGCACATTTAACAGTGAGACTGTGGAGGGCTATATGGTTATTCTAAGTCTCCTGGCTCATGGCAAAGACCATTTGCTAGCTCACAAGTCATTTCACAGCCTATAGAGATGTAATGGTATGAACATTTAGTATCTTTTGCATCACACACTCTGCACAAAGCTGAACCCTTTTTTCTACTATAAGGCAGAATTTAATACTAACAGAAAATCCACCAAGGTTATGAAGGTAATTAAAATAAAAATAAAACAGTACTATTAACTACATTTGAGAATTTGTGGTTTATGGTAACCTGTACTGTGGGCTATGAGTTTGCATTGCATGAGTTGAGTTCCCTGAATCAGACAGGGTCAATGGATGTGACTAATCCACAACCCCAAGAAATTCCATGTACTCAAAATCAGGTCTCTTGTACTGTATGAAAGTGTGTGCAGGAGAGAAACAGGCTTTGATGAGAAGAGATGGGGGAAGCATTCACCATGACACCTGATTTACAGGGGGCTCAGTAGTGCCTTTCAAGGGGCCCCTTCACCTTTTGATTTGGGTAAGACTCCAGGGCAGCCACATCAGCCATGGTGTCACACACCCTCATCCACGTTTACCCGGGAACACCTGAAATTCCACACACTGACACATGCAGCCCCCCCCCCCCCCCCCTCGGCTTCTGAAGGCACAATCAGCCTTTCAGACTGTGTCTGTGCTTTGGCCTGCTGTGCAAAAAGTCCTGATGTGAGGGCTTGTCTGTTATGGTAGCCTTGTGTGTTTGTGTGTGTGTGTGTGTGTGTGTGTGTGTGTGTGTGTGTGTGTGTGTGTGTGTGTGGACCTAGAGTTGAGAGTGATGGTGTTAGTTGGAAGTGATGACTCTGGATGGGATGTTATCAGCCAGAGCAACTCCAGACTCCTGGGCCTTTGTTACTCGGCTCAGCCACGCTAACTCTCTCCCCCGGTGAGAGGGCAAGGTGTGGATGATGATCAGATGAGCTGAGTAGTGGGAGAGGGAGAGAGAGAAGAAAAGAAAAGAGAGAGAGAGGTGGTTGGGGAGAGAGGGAGAGAGAGAGAGAGTGTAACTCTGCCTTGTTGCAGGTCTGGTAAACAATGACTTTTACATACATCATTCATTCATTCATTTTGTTTAAATAATACAGTAGCAGTGTGCTTTCCTCTCACACAGACATCTGTACACACACACACACACACACACACACACATCCACACAAATACACAACCGCACACAGAAAGCAGAGTGATGGATTTGTGGCTACCACATATAAACAGCTCACAGGCAAACACTCGTACACAAGCCATCGCCTGTGGCCAGACAAATCCTTTAGCATGTGTTTGCAGTTCCCAAGTCAACAGACTTGCAACAGACTCGGAGAGAACTTCAAGAATAGAGCGAGCTGGAAGAAAGGGCTGAATGTGAGCTGGGGAAAAGCGAGAGACAAAGCAAGACATGAAGAGAGAAAGAGAGAGGGAAAGAGAGCGATAAAAAAAGACAGAGGGAGAGAGAGAGAGAGAGAGAGAAAGCATGCGCTAATCAGGCAGAAAGACTGCATTATTAATGTCCATTACTGCTGAGCCCTGAGAGCCGGGACAGGAAGGGAGGATGAAGGGTCGTGGTGCTGGGCTCTGCCCAGGCGGAAGGGCCATAATTGGCTGTGCGGCGCTGCCAGTGTGCCTGCCGTCCATACTGCTGCAGGTCAGCGTGGCACCACGGCACGCAATCCCAAGTGAAGATCCACGCCGGCTCCTTTTCTTCCTTCCTTCCTTTTAATCTCTCCCTCTCTCTCTCTCTCTCTTCATTGGCGTGACCATTCAAATAGAAATAGTGATGCCAAAGCACGTATAGGAGTATAGAAATACAGAAAACATGAAAATGACTGTAAAGATTCTGCATGCAATCTTCCCTATTTTAGGACACTGTTTTAGTTGAATGCGCTTTTGCACATGGCCTGTCAGACTATTAACTGTTAATAGTCTACAGGTGGGGTAATGGGTTAATTGGGCCACACCCACTCTGGTGCCTTATAAAAGGTCCAGGATTTGTATGTGTGCGGTGAGACAGATTGATGTGCAAGTTATTGTGTGTTGTGCTGTTTTAAACATTTGGATAAATTAAAGAAAGAAGGTGTTTTCTACCGAAACATCCTGTTTTTATCTTTTAAAAAACAAGATGGAGGAAATTTTTTTCACAATGACACTGAATCATAACAGTATGTGTGATTAGAACATAAACACACACACACACACACACACACACACACACACACACACACACACACACACACACACCCACCCATACACACACGCACACACACATGCACACACATATCTTCTCTGCTCAGTTCTCTTTTTGCCCCTTTCTCTCTCTGCTCAGGAAAACTAGGACATCTGGTTAGCACTCTATCAAACCGCACAATCATCGCCTAGGAAATCCTCAAAACAATAAGCAATCTGCAAAGGCTCAAAAGAGATGGAGGGAGACAGTGGGAGTGCACCAGAAGTGAGTTTTTCAGCACTCCGTGGGTGACATGGGACGATGTGCGATGCACATCCTCTGACACATGACTAACCAACGTTTTCCTGGGCAGCTGAGGCCCACTAATTGGGTGTGAGGAGAGAAGCTAACAATGTGTGAGGGAGGAAAAGCATGCCCAGTCCTGAGTATAGGGACTTTTCACACGCTCTCTCTTTCTCTCATTTTCAGCCTCTCTCTCCTTTCTCCCTTGCTCTCTTGCTCGTTCCTTTAAATCCCTTGCCTGTATCAATACTATTCTTTAACAAGTAACAGCCCTGCTTTGCTGGGCTTGTGCAGACATCACTTTTATATGATTAGGGTTGCATCTGAAGACATGTCCTGTGTGCCCAGAACATATCTATACAGACACACACACACACACACCGTCCTATATACAATCACACAGAAAGCAGTCTCACACATTATGCCACACAACTAGCAACTAACAAAAGCATCCAAGCACATACGATTGCCCTCTGTTCTCTTCTCTGTATCTCTTTCTCTCCCGCTCAGCCCTCCATTACCACCCTTTCTGCCTGCATCTCTCTCTCTCTCTCTCTCACACACACACACACTTGCACAAACACAGCTGCAGGGCACGGCTCCGCTTCTTAACAGCCCAGTAAACTCTCATCCCCATCCTCTGCCCTTTTCTGTCCAAGCCTCTTTGCTGAGTGCGATGGCCTCCATTTACAGTCTGTCTGTTCTCATCGGCCCGAGGAGGAGTGGACACGCGCCGGCCGAATGGCCGGCCGCCTCATTGCCTCTGAGTTATTACCTCTGACTGTTCCGCACTGGATTCCAATCTCCAGGCAGCCACACAACAAGTCAACAGTAACCAAAGACTTTACATGAGTTTGCAGAGACTGTGTAACTGCCACTGTTTGTGTGTGTGTGTGTGTGTGTGTGTGTGTGTGTGTGTGTGTGTGTGTGTGTGTGTGTGTGTGTGTGTGTGTGTGTGTGTGTGTGTGTTTGCATGCTTTTGTCGAAAAAGGTGTAAGTCTGCTTGTATGTGTTTGTGTGTGTGCGTGTGTGTGTGAGTGGGTATGTGAATGTGTGTGTGTGTAGATATGTATACAGCATGCTTCATTGCAGAGACGTGCCTCTGTAGAGGGAGATGGCACGCCGTGTCCTCCTGGCGTCTCTCTGCTCCATCTCCGGGGAGATGCTGGCAGAGCGGGTGTTGATTTCCACACATTTATAATCCGCCCCCCCTCTCCCTCACCGTGCCTGTCCCTGGTGCACTCTGCACCATGAACAAAAGAGAGAGAGAGAGAGAGAGAGAGAGAGAAAGAGAGAGAGAGTGACACCTTAAGGGAGAGAGAGAGCAGGAGAATTCGAGACAGGTGGTTTTATGGTGGACATCTTCACAGTGCCCTGATATAGAGAAGTGGACTCTCGCTATTAAAGTGGAAGTGTAGTCGTGCTGCTGTCACCGGAGCACGTCTGGGAAAGGGAGATGGATGCATCCGTCACTTGCTTTATTGAGTGCTGTAATAATGACAGACTGCTCTGTCAAATCACTAATGACAGGAGCGGATGCTGGCAGCCCCAGACACTGGCTTTGCTTCGCCCTCAAGCTGGAACATTCTGGCTGTCATAGCACTGGGTGCCCAGGGCGCCAGTCTCAACTAGTCCCTCCCCTCTCCATCTCCAGAGTCGCTGCTGGGAGGAGGACTGCGTCAGCCGGGCCTCAGTATCAGACTCAATCTCAGGCCTGCTGCGTTGTAACTTAGTGACAGCAGTCCCCCCCCCCCCCGCACTTCCCCTGTGAGCGCAACACCTCACCTTCACACCGAGCGCCGATTTCCTCTAATGTGCGCCATTGATTGGGCCCACGCTGTGTCTGTCGGGCCAATACGATGGTGCGAACAGCGGGGTGAGGGACCCAATCGATCCCCCGCCTCCATTTCGACCGAGGCGGGGCAGAGGTGAGCTGCTGGAGGGGGTGTAGGTTGAGTCTCCGGAAGTGAGGAGGACGTGGTTGATTGTGTGATTGCTTCGAGCATGCCTGCTCCGACAAGTCGCCGAAGACGGAGGCAAGCACAGCGCAGGAAGATGGAGAGGCGCGGGGGGGGGGGGGGGGGGAGAGGAAGGGGCCAAAGGAGTGATTGGATAACAGAAAAAAAGATGGTGAGAGAGAGACAGAGGGAGAGACTCCCCTCCAGCTGTTTGATTTTTTGCTAGTGTGTTGTTTAGGACTGTCATGACTAAGACGGCATCCAACAAAAGGACAGTGGACAGCTCCGTAGGTAGCAGCCTTCAGAACTGATCCTGGAGATGAAGCGACGCTTGTTTTTTTTCCTCTCCGCCCCTGTCTCCCACTGCACGCTGCTAGACTCTGTGGGAGCCGACAGTTGCGGCTGCCGTAAGCTTTGCATCACTTTCTTATCACGGTAATGAACATGGACGGCCTTCTTTTTAACCCCAGGGCTGAGATAGCAGCCTAACTATTTCCCATTATGAAGCTGATATCTAATCCGTGGCGACCACTGCTCGACCAGCACGCTGATCTTACAGTGTGCATGGCTCAGGGGCTTCTCTCTCTCTCTCTCTCTCTCTCTCTCTCTCTCTCTCTCTCTCTGTCTTTCACTTTCTCTCTTTCAGTCTCCTTCTCTCCTGTTCTATATACTTCCATTCTTGCTCTAATTCCGACTTCTTTCCTTCTCCCTCCCTCTCTCTATCTCTCTCTCTCTTCCTCTTCCCTGCCTCATGAGTGCTGCCTGCTGTCCTGGCCTGTTCCTCCACTGTGATGCTAACCGGCTCGCTTCTTTAGTGCCATCTCCTGACCTCTCCTGACCTCTCTTTAGCCCAGCTGGGATCTGCGATCCATTATTTAAGAGCCACTTGACAATGCATAAGCGATGTGGGCACTCTTTTTTTGTGTGGGTGTTCGATTGCCTCCGAGCCTCATTCACAGCCAACGGCGAGAGCCAGGCCAACTCCGCGGGTGCCATGCTCGGTCACGGGAGGGCCTCCTGCTCGGCCGGCTCACTAACTGGCCTCAGATTGGTCCGAAACTCTGGGCTATCCGACCATGTTATGTGGACTTTGGGGCTACTAAAGTGTAGAATACTGTAGGTGCTGCTGTAAGGGTCAGTTTGTTTTTGTACAGTGTTTTCTTCTCCCGGTCTGTGTGTGAGTGTGAGTGTGAGTGTGTGAGTGTAAGTGTGAGTGTGAGTGTGAGTGTGAGTGTGAGTGTGAGTGTGTGTGTGAGTGCGTGCAGGTGAGCATCAAGGACTCCTTCATACCTGTCTGTTTGCTGGAGAGCATAAGCAGTGCGCTGTAAGAGGGCTCTCCAGTCCTCCTTCACTCCCTGCTCCAATCAGTGACTGCGCTCCTGCCTACGGAGCACAAACAAGCCCAGTGCAGCGAGCGCATCGCATGAGACTTTGGCCTCTCAGCCCACTCCTCAGCAGGGGAGGGGGGTCTGCATCAAACCCTTATCAACAGCCTCGCGCTGCATAGCACAGCTCAGCACTGCAGTACACTCTCTTTCACACACGCACACACACATACACCCACTCTCTCTCTCACACACACACCACACAGACACACACACACACACACACACACACACACACACACACACACACACACACACACACACACCACTCTTTAGCCCTCGTAGCCTCTCCTGGACTATGCATTACCTCATATACTGTCTTATTAGTACTGACTGTAGCTTTCTTGTCAAGATTGCTGTTTTGTGCTGAGACCCAATCGTTTCACGGGAGCTCCTGTGTGATCAATGCGTCACGAGTGGAATTGCCCTTGAAGTCAGGCTGCTCTGTGTTATGACGAGGAGCACGCTGTCTATACCCCATCCTTCAGCCACCCTCCTACACAGGAGAATTCATCCATAGTATGCAAGCTAAGCATCTTCTTTCACTCAGAAAGGTTCAAGAGGATCACATGATGAATGTAGATCACATGTAATATTGCACCTTCACATTCCCATGCACATTTTTTTTCTGCGTGCCTGAGCATCAAGAGGTCTGCTGATATGTGTTGACCGCTGAGCCGTAAGATACAAAATAGCAAGGATTTTAACCCATGCAGTGACCCCATGCCAAAATTGCTAGAGAGAAAAATGAACTGTGGGAGTATCTCATGTTAAACAAACTGCACTATTGAAAGCAAATCATTCTGCCTAAAACTATAATGAAAGTGAAAATGGATGCATGTTTTAGAAACTTTGAATATCAGGATAAAGTGATATTATGTTTTTCTCCCTTTGCAACTAATTCAATTGATCCATTCTGATGACAAAAGGATGTTGACATTAACAGATAACAATGAGGATATTGAGTAAATTGAGGAGAAAGAACAATTAAATTAGAGTTTAGACATAGATGTCAATATTTGGAGTGATCTTCTGAAAGAAAGTTAAATGTAATTATCTTTTACAAATGAAAACATCATAAAACTTCTGTATACACTAAGATCCTTGTATTACACACATCATCAATATATCAGAACATCCTTGTATGTAGCATCAGGGACCACAAAAACTACAGATATGAATGATTAGTTCTGGATATTCATTTATGTTCATAGATCTGCCATATCCATAAAGCACAGCTGGGTGCCACAGAAATGTTCACCAGATCATTAGCAAGCTCATATGGCATGTGGACTTCCTCCCTTCATGAAGGTGGCATTCTTAAGCATTTGTATTTGTAATATCTCTTTGAAGCTTGTACAGAGGGAAGAGGGTGCTCCTGTAAGGAAATGGTACAATTGCCTCATTACATCTAATTTCACACATCAAAGAGCTAATGGGTTCTGTGGACGTCTGCCCTCGTGCCAAAGCTATGAGTTTTAGGCACATGCACACACCTACACATGCACGCACGCACACACACACACACACACACACACACACACACACACACACACACACACGCACACACACACACAGAGTATATATTCAGGCATGCACATGCGCACACACACACATCCTAATGGATGGAAATGTAAGAAGCCACAACTTGTTGTCATAATTAGTGGCATGTTGACGGTGAAGGCAGAACACTCACACAGAGGAGGATCCATTAATTACACGAGTAGGATTGTGATGTGGCAGAGGAGTACCACGTGGATACCTCCACTGCTCACACACAGACACACACAGACACACACACACACACACAGACACACACAGACACACACAGACACACACAGCAAGAGAGATGGAGAGAGTAGCGTAAGAGCGAAATTAGAAATGAATAAAACATGATTGAGTGTTTGATTGGACCCTGCTCTGCTCAGTGCAACATGCTGAGGAACACAATGCTCTGGGTTTGATGAGGGGAGCGGCCAACGTGATTGGGATGTCGGATGGCGGGATTACACAGTGCAGCTGAGGCGACTTCTTTGCCGCGACATTTTCATATGTGCAGGCCTTAATGAAAATGTTGTTCCGGCGTGTCGAGTCGTTTCCTTTTTTAACGGGCATGATGACACAATGTCTTTCCGAGAAAATAGATTTGCTCGTGTCATTGAAGTCCCAGGAAGTGTCTGTGTCTTGCAGAGCCTCTGACCTAAGTATTCTCCTCCCTCACCCATACTACATCTCTCTCTCCCTCCCTCCCTCCCTCCTTTCCTCCCTCCCTCACTTACTCACTCCCTCACTCCTTCCAAGTACCATGGTACCTTTTCGGCTGCCTCCCTCTTTCACGTATTCTCCTCTGCATCAAAAAGCAGCAAAAAAAAAACACAACAGGATGGCGTGATGACTCTGGAAAGCTATAACACACAAGCACACAGCTCCTGCTCCCGGGAGCCAGCTAATCTCTGAGCCCTCATCCAATTCTGTAGGTAGCGTGTGCAAGAGGAGGGAGGGCGGGAGGGAGGGAGAGAGCTTGTAATACAAACAACCCCGCAAAATTTCCCCTGACGCCGATCGGCTTTAGGGCATTGCAATGGTTGGTGGCTAAGGCTGAAAAAACAGCAGATGGAGGAGGAGGTCAGAGACCTGTGTGCTGAGGGCTGGGCTGGACATGACTGGAGTGGTGGCGGTCAGTAGCTCCGGCGGCAGACACGGCAGCAGCAGTCGCAGCTGCATGATACTCCCCGCGTGCTTAATGGGATTTGAGAGTGGAGGGGAGGCAGAGGAGGGAGCGCGTGTCAGTCTCACTAACTCATAAGTCTCCATCAGGGAGGACCAGTGCGGACCAGCTCCTCCCCGAGGCTGCGGAGCGCGCCTGAGTGCCGCGCTCGTGTTTTGGGTCTGTCGCTGCGCTCCCGTCGTTCTGCTCGCCCGGGTCCCTCCACCACCACCACCCCCCCCTCACACACACACCCCTACCCCTCCTCTCAAACATCTGACATCACGCCCCGGCAATCATGGCCACCAATAACGCCACCACTGTGCAGCCCCTGGGCAGCCTCTTATTGAGACTAATGGGGAAATTAGCGGCCGGCTCTCTGAACAATGGCTTTCATTCCCTGTTATATGGGTCGATTGCTGTGGAGCCGCGGGAAGGAAAGCACCCCCCCCCCCCTCCCCTCCCCTCCCCTCCCCTCCTCCCTCATTTCCTCTTTGCCTCCCTCGCTCCTGCCTGGCTGCATTTCCCCCAACTCTGCCCCCAGAGGAGACCCTGTCTGAATTGGAGTTAGAGGGGGAGAAAAACCACAGATATGAAACAAAACAAACCTTTGTGTTGCTACTGGGGGGCAGCTGAGCGTATCCTCATTTTCTCTCACTCTCACTCCCCCCCCCTCTCTCTCTTTCTCCCCCTGCTGTAATCACTTATTTCCCGTTACTCTGCTGTTGTTCAGGTCTTTAGAGCACCAGGGGAGTTCTGTTTATGTCCTTGGACCGAGCTTTCTCACTGGGTTTGTGTTGTTGTGCTTTTTTGTGCTCGCATGCCTGCGTTTTGCAGCTTCTTTGACAGACGGAGCAGGGAGAAATGGGTGGAGGTGGAGGTGATGGTGTAAATATGTGAGGTTTGTCAAGAATAGGCCAAATGATGTAAGTAAAGTATGTCAGTAAGTGAGGGAGTGAGAGAGAGAAAGAGAGAGAGAGAGAGTGATGGGCTGTAGAAAGGAAAATGGGAGGAGGACTGGTAAATAATGCAGGGGAGAATCTGACAGAATAAGAATAACAGAGAGATGTAGTGAAATTGCTCTAAAGAGCTGTCAATGGCTGGTTCCCGAGAAGGCTGATGATGTCAGAGATTCGCAACCGTGCTTCAGCAGGAAGCCGCTCGGGGCCTTGATGCATTGTCATGTGCCCCCACCGTTCTATAGCTGTCTCTGTCCCTCTGTTATCCAATCTCACATTCTTATACTCTCTTTCACTCACTCACTCACTCACTCACTCACTCACTCACTCACGGTCTCTCTCTTTTTCTCAAAGGCACTCTCTACTCTCTCCCGGGGTTGTAGGAGTGTGGACCAGCATGGCTGATAAATTTCACTGGCTGCTAAGCTGGATTTGCAGCGTATTTAAGGAAATGCTACCCGAATGTCGCAAAGATAATCTGTGCTTTTAGTGCGGTCAAAGGGAGGTGTGGAGCGCGTGGGGAGGGGGGAGAAGGGGGAGGGTGGGGGCTGCTCGTCTGCCTCTTGTGATCTAGAAGTCTTTGGGATTAATCCCAAATAAAGCCTGTATTGCCAGCCCCCCTTGCTCTGCTTTTATGGAGCTTATTTCTGCTCCTCTTCCATTTGTCAGTTTCCAACACCCTTGTGTCCCTGCATATGTGTGTCCCACGCATGCTTGTGTTCACACGCTTAGACACACGCAAACAACCCACCATCACATGGTCATACCCTCATACACACACACACACACACACACACACACACACACACACACACACACACACACACACACACACACACACACACACACACAGACTTATAATCATCACACACTTATCGCATTTAAACACCCTCACATCTGTACACCCATGTACTTTTCACCCTCTCTTACAAACACACACTCTTCTCCACACATCTTCTATGCACACTTTTAGTCTCACACAAATATAAAAAAATACAAACAACCACCCCTCACACAAACACTCTCTCTCTCTCTCACACACACACACACACACACACACACAACCACCCACCCCGCCCACACACACACTCCTGCTCATCTCCCCACACGTCCTCCTACTGAAGATGAGGGTAAGCATGTGCTATGTGCTCATCTTTCATCTTTCGATCATAGTCGCTTTGGCTAAAAATGCGTCAGCCAAATGTAATGTAATGTAAATGTAATCTTGAGCCGGCACGCTCCCATAACGCCAATCCCCCCTCTGCCTCCCCGTGGGCTCCGAATCAGAGCAGCTCTCTGTCCCCCGCAGTAAAAGTAATTACACAGCTCGCATGCAGGATTTCAGCACCGCCACGAATGGTTGCAGGGCGAAGCGCGCTAATGTCGCCGGCCCTGTTTCGTGCCGCGCAATTAGTTGATTTCAGTGGGCGTGTGTGCGTGTGTGTATTTGTGTGTTTGTGTGTGTGTGTGTGTGTCCTGCTGGCAGAGTTTGTGTGCTACAGTGTCTTGCACACATGTAGGGATGCCAGCCGCTTCCCAGAGGGCCGTTCCTCGCCTCCCTCCTGTGCGTTGTCGTCCGCGCCGCCATCACACGGAGAAACGTCGTCACCTCCCGGAGGCTCCTTCTCATCCCCCTGCATTTCAAAGGGAACTAAACGCTCAAGTGCCTCCTATGTCCCCTCAGCTTTTAAAGGGAATGTCAGGGATTAAAGCTGGGTTAACCAAAACACTGAGGACTGAAGTTATGATCCCGGGGGCGGGCTATGATGACGTTCAGTAGGGGGTCAGTCACGTGACTTTTATTTTTTCACTTTTTACTTGGAGAGCTGCGTGAGTGCCTGTGTGTGAAGTCAGAGTTGAAGGAAAGGCCATGCTGAAGTCATTGGTTAAAACATGAGCCGCGCTAAGAAATGATAATGAAGCCGCTACTTGTCCACCGAAGCGCTGCCTCTTCCAGTAGCTGAAAGCAGGTGAGGTGTTGCTACATCAAAAAGGAGAATCGAAAGTCAGAATGCCCCCTCATGCATACTCCTTTGCCTTGGATCTGCCTCCATTCCTGTAGAATCAAGCCACTGAGTGTTTCCCCTTGGGGATCAATAAAGTATCTATCTATCTATCTATCTATCTATCTATCTATCTATCTATCTATCTATCTATTTATCTATCTGTCTGTCTGTCTGTCTGTCTGTCTGTGGTCGTAGTAATAGTAATAATTGCAATCTTTGATGTGCAGATACTGTACATAAAGCATTTTTTATGTTTATGCCAAATATTTGATTTGACAGAAACAAGCTCGGAGATACAGTATGTTGTCAATATGCACATAAGAGAAAACACTAAATCAATGTCATTAAAACCAAGCAGAATGTAGGGACCATCCTTTTTGAAATCATTAAACATCCCATCAAGAATGAAAGATCATTGCATCCATAAGTATAGTTCATTTTGACTGACATGACAAAGCAACTGATACATGTTCAAAAGCATTTGCAATTTGTTCAGAGGAAGGAGAAATTGCTACTATGATGTGCACAAATTACTAAATGTTGTGGAGGTTGAACTAATAGTTATGAGAATTTTCAGTCTGATCTGAGAAAATCACCAAAGCGACTGAGAAAAACTGTAATATGCTTATAATATCCCAGTAAAAATGTGCTAGAAGATTCATTTTCTGTCAGGTTAAAATACCCTTGCAAACAACTGGTGGAGAAATATAAAGCTGACATCCTGCATATAACTAATTATGACTAAATTAAAAACAAAGTCTCCTGCAAGAGTAATTATACCAGGAGTCAAGAAAAATATTTTCTAAAAGCTTAACTCTGTCATGGCACAAGTCTGTGACGTGTGAATGCCATTATTTCCCTAATTGCCAATGACAAAGCTTTGGTAAGAATTGGCTATTTTGGGTAGTTTGTATTCATGTGGGTGTCTGTAGGAGTTGTTTTAGCTCCATATGTGCCACCTCTGGGCCTACACTGTCCTCTGTGGCAGCATGTGATTGGGTATAGCTGGTGACAGCGCTTCTTGTACCCTGCCATCTTGAATAGTGAGTGACTTTGGTTCCTGATCCCACTGGCTTTGTCGCTGTAAGTGGATGTAAATGGAATTTTTTTTTTTTGCTTGCTTGGATTTGAATTGGAAGCTGCCTGTGTACTCTGCTGTCCCTATGGTTTTGTCTTGCATTGTGCAGTGACACCATTCTTGCTCTTCTCTCTCTCTCTCTCTCTCTCTCTCTCTCTCTCTCTCTCTCTTTCTCTCTCTCCTTCTCTCTCTCCCTCCCTCCCTCTGGTCTTGGGCCACTGAGCGCTTGTGGGTCTGTGCCTCGGGTGTTGGCTGTGTTGTCAGCTGGCCGGGGCTCCCCATCCCCATCCATGCACCAGTGTCTCTGTCCCCGTTTGCGTTTATGCATTGTGACTCATGTACGTCCTCCCCAGTGGCTTCTCCTCCTCGGCAGCTTTTCCCTCCAATCCTGGGAATGTCAGGTTCAGTCTTGATTCCTCCGCTGGCTCTTATCCAAGCAGGAGAAAAAGGAGCTTATCCAGGGCTCGTTTGGCGAAGTAGGGCTGGTGGAAGGGGTTTGAATCGGGGGGGGGGGGGGGGGGGGTGGTGGATCCCTTAGCAGAGCTGCCTTCCATATTGTTATCTGGCTGCATAGTATTTTTTTTTTCTGTTCACGCAGAATGCTTGCCATTTGAGGTTTATTCGTCTGCAGAATAGAAGGTGAAGACGCAGCACTGAGCTTTCTCAATTTGGCCTTGGTCTCACTCCGGAGACTGCAGAAAAACAAGGTGCTCTCTGAGCAAAGGTTGCATCTCGGAGATAAACAAAAGTAAGGACAGCAGAAATGTATCCTGTTATTTTCCATTTTCTGCACTAGTGGAGATCTTGCTCTCGGTGCTTGAGTCTGAAAACGAAATGAAAGTTTAAACAGTGTGCAAGCCGCAACAAGGTTTGTAAAGACATTTCTCATAACATTAAAAGCTGATTTTAGAACAATGATCATATAGGATGGTGTAAGGCCACTGACTCGGAAATAGTGGAGGTTAATATATTGTCTGCGTTTACCCAGCTCTAGCTGTTTTGGCTCGTGCATACAAATGTGCGGAGGCAAAGGCTGAGTCTGATTCTGTTGACATGAACAGAACATGAGCTTTCAAAGGAGACGGCGTGTAATCCACAAGGCGCAAATCCTCTTCCATGCAGGACAGTGGCGGTGGCAGAGCGAATGCGGCCCACGTCCATCTCTCTCAGGTGTGCCATTCGGCCACTGCCAGCTTCAGCCGGTCAGACGGCGACATGCACAGCTCACAGGGGGCAGCTCTATTTGCAGTGGCTCCTGGCGTCCTGAAGTGCCTCTGCCATCCCTCCCTCCACCCCTCCTTCACTCACTCCCTCCCTCTCTCTCTCCGGCCACTTGCTGTCTGCAAACAGCGGCGCAGAGGAAATCTAACCCTCTGCCAGCCACTTACCTGCTTTCTATAGTGCCCCAACAAGAGGATTAGCTGGCGGCATCTGAGTGAAGGGGGACGGAGGGGTTGAGGGGGGGGGGGTGCAGGTGGCCAGCGGCTCACACTGAGGCAGGCGGACATGCCGTAGACGGTATCCTGAGCTGCTCCATCCAGGTTGGGGTGGGTGGAGGGATGGAGGGAGGGGTGGGTGGAGGGAAAGAAGGATGGAAGGAGGGGTGGGGAATGTTTCCCACTAAACAGGGGGCTTGTTAAGGGTCAAACCAAGCATGAATTAGCAGGCCAACTGGGGTCTTGGAAACAGGTGCTTAATCTAACCTGCCTCGTGCCTCATAAATGAATAATTCAGACAAATGTAGTCTGCATTGTACAAGGAAGCTGGGCTATGCACGGCCACCGCAGAGTGGATGTTCGAAAGCGAGCGTGATTTGTGCTGAGGCGAGAGTGTGACTTTAAAACAAAGTCTAATGCAATCTACATGTAATATCATGCAACTGCAGAAATGTGTGTGTGTGTTTGTTTTTGTGTGTGTGTGTGGAAGTGCTTGTGTGTGTAAGGGTGTAAGCACATGTTGACCTTTTCCTCTCTGTTTTGACTACTGGTGAAGATCTGAGATGTTGATATGATTACTGTTTGTTTGTGTATATGTTTGCATCAGTGTTTGTTTATTTGTGGTTTATTTCTTGGTTGGTACAGCCCCATTGGTTGCCCCTGTGCTTCTGCTGGCTGTTAGAGTTTTTGAAAACATGGTCTTGGCTTGAAGTTAGGACTAATCCTCCTACACACACACACACACACACACACACACACACACACACACACACACACACACACACAACCCCCTACTGAATATCACTGTGTGCCTCCCTTGCAGATGCCGCTCTCTCCCCTCCTCTGCTGATCTAAACAAAATCATAAACTCAAATCTCAGCACATTTTTCACTCAACACTCCCATAATTCTACTAGCATCACCTGAGATCCATCCTGGGGGCCCAACCGCTCCTCCTGGGTGGCACTCATACATTTTTTACCCCCCAAATGGCCCAGCTGTGCACCCCAACTTAAGCCTATCATCGCTGTGGCCCGCACCTGACCCGGGATTTCTCATCTGGATCCCCCAGCAGTAGGCTACACAGTTGTGGGCTGAGGCGACACTTCTTCCACTCCGCTGCGGAGGCTGTGCCATTGACATTGAGATGTTGGTTCTGACGTGACACCTCCATTCGGACGACCATGGAGTCATCGTTGCTTAATCTCCTCTGCCGAATTAGCCACGACCTTGATGGCATACCTCCCTTCTCCCTGCCCTCCCTTTCCCTCCATTTATTTTCTTGCCCTTTTGTGTGGGAAAAAGGTGCCGTCACAAGGCCAGCGATTTTCGCAGTGGATTGTAATTACACAAGCAGAGTGCTCAGATGCTGTTCCTTATCCACCTCCACACTGATTAAGGTTCCCACATCAAGCTAATGAGAATGTTCTTTGTACAAATCATAATTTAATTAGTGTTCCAGGGATGCTGGAAAAGGCTTGCATTTAACAGAGGAATTTGGAGTTTTTTCCCCTCCAACTTTCTCTTTTGGCTCTCCTGCCTACACCGCACTGAAACATAAAAGGTGAGTATAAATGTAGCAATTTGGAAGGGAACAGATTGCTTTTAAAATACTTGAAGCTTCAGGTGGTGCGCATGACAAAGCTTTCAGTGTACGCACCATGCCGATTTCTTTTCATGCCATTGGCAGTGAGGCACGGATCAAAATGGTGAATGAATAGATATGCATAGAGTCGCCAATCACCAGTACCTCATAATTACAAGGTAAACTAAAGACAAAAAAGCTCTGTTGTTTTAGTCAGCTCAGCAGCAAGAGATGAGGGTGAGGGTGAAAAACGAGATATTTCATCTCCCTCACTTTCCTTTTTTTCTCTGCATTTGGATTGCAGGTGTTGTTGGTCGAGAGACAAAACGCGCATGCGTCAGGGATAAAAGCAAAGGAGGCATCAAATACGTTTCCAAGTGCCATTTTTACCCCTCCCTCCCTTCTCACGTTGACTTCAAAGCGACACGATTAATCCTTCCCTCCTGCGATAGCCCCTGTGCATTATTAATCCTGTTAATAATCCTGTTAGGAGCTTTCACACAGCACTGTTTACTGCCATTGTGTTGGAGAAGAAAAAGTGACGTGCACTGAAGGAAAAGAAGACGAAGAGAAAAATGTGTTTTTCCAAGAGCCGCTCGCAGCATCGTCCTCCAACTGCTGGAATCCAGGCTGGATTTTCTCCTCTGTTTTCTCCCTCTTAATCTCTCTTAAATAAAGAAGCACAAACAAATGTACAAGTAAATCACTTCTAATCCGCGGGCCTCGCACCTGTAAACACAGACAGACTAATCGAATAATAACCACCTTCATTTTGACAATGGTATAATTACCACATGCTATTTTGACAAATGGCCTCCATGAATGGGCATGCATGAGACTGTGATGGCTTTGTTTCTCTATAATTCATCTGCTAGTTAATGTGATCTCAGATCACAGTGCAACATAAAATAAGAAGCGATGCTGAAACTAACACATCTGTCACTGATTTCACTGATAATGATTTTATATGATTTAAAAATGCCATTGCCTTACTGTGCTGCTGTCTTAATTTCTTCTTAATTTTTTGACCCTCCATTATTGTTAAACTTATGAATATCACAGTAGTCAAACATTCACCCTTTGGAGAAAGCATATACCTAAATGGAGGAATTTGTAGGCATCTTGGCATGCATGCACCTGATAGCATCCAGTGTATCAGTTGGAATTCAAATCTGTAAATTCTCTCTGTTTCATGGTGGATCTGCAGTGTGTGTGAAACCTGCTTGCTTTTAATATTTATAGACTATTGTTCTCTTAGAGTTGGTCTCTACTGCTACTACCATCTACACCAGTGGTCTCCAACCTTTTTGGGAATGAAGGCTACTTGAAGGACCCGAAATCATATGGGCTACTCATTTGAAACAAACAGACCCTCATCCCTTTTTGCAAGTGATATCTTAATGAAATAATATTTTTGTTTAGTTTGTTCATTTCAAAGTTTGCATGGGGAATCTAATCTTTTTTTTTTTTTAAACAAAAAAAGCGATCTTTGTGTGCAATTTAATTTAGGTTACAATTTTTGGCATTAGCCACCATTAAGAAATTCAGTTATCAACTTAACAAGCTAACTTGTTAAGACGCCTTTTATAGTTATTGCACATCTAAAATCTCTCCATGATCTGACAAATAAAGGTTTTGTTTTTCACCAGGTAATGCACAGTCCTATTGCATGGCATGCATGCCACAAGATTTTCAGCGCTATTGCTACACCTGTAGGGAGGAGAAAAGGCCCGTGAACTAAAGCAATTGTTTTTCAGTCCTTGGACAATCATGCAGGTACCATATGGGACGAACATAGAATGGCCACAGAACTTTCACAAAGATATGCTTCCATTGGCTACACCAGACGAGCAAGTTTTTTTTTCTTTTACTGTCTATGCGTGCGAGCAGTGTGTATGCGCTCCACTTCCGTTCTTGTTTAAAGATTGAATGGAAAACAGATTCGGAGCCAAAGGCTAAAATTTAAATCAGCTACAATTTGTAAAGTATCACCAATATCAAGTTAATGTTACAGATGTATGGCTACATACATTCTTAAAATGGTTCTGGTCTACCATTAAAAATCTATTGAAAACACAATGGAGAATGCTTTTCTCCTCATTTCACCTCATAGGCGTCCTGCGGGCTACCTGGAGACCCCTGATCCCCGTCCTGCGGGCTACCTGGAGACCCCTGATCTCCACTGTTCTGTCAGTAGAGCTAAGGACATGCCACTGCACCATTTGTGCTGTTTGTGGGTGTGTGCATATGTGTGTTGGGATCATGTTTTTGTTCAGATATGCAGATCTGCTATAGATACAGGGTGCAGCCCATGCACAGCATACAGTATGTGGCTCAAGGAAATGCATTACCGGTTTCAAGATTTTTTGGGTTGGTTTATTTGTACAATGTGCATGCGACTATATCACATTGTATTTGTGGCATTTATCAAGCACGATCGCACAAATGGCTTAACAATCCATGTCATTGGGTGACAGCCCTTCAATGGCTCCAGGGTGTGCATGAAATAAAGGGTGCAAGGTCGCTTTCAAGTGGTGTTTTCAGTCTGCTTTCAAACACGTAGGCTATTAAGTAATACGTATTAAGGATTACAGGGAGGGGGCATACTGACTCTTTTTAATCCTTCATGTGGCATAGCGCATAATAACACTGTTACAAATGGACTGATTGAGCTCCCCATACCAGGCTACATAAAAAAAGCCTGTATTCAGTGCTCATTGGCTTGAAGAAACTATCAGCTCAGGCGATAATGCTATATAACGTGGGATGCTGTATAATGGCTCTGATAGTATAAGTATAAGTATATATACTCTTTTGATCCCGTGAGGGAAATTTGGTCTCTGCATTTATCCCAATCCGTGAATTAGTGAAACACACTCAGCACACAGTGAACATACAGTGAGGTGAAGCACACACTAGTCCCGGCCACGGCTGCCCTTAGGTAGTAAAGCAAGTATGAAGGAGGAGAAAGAATGAACACGAGGGTCATTCCTTTTGAAATCGTTTAACTCACTTTGTTGTGTTTTGTACTAACCGTAGATCAATGCATCAGGGTTTACATCCTACACACTACAGCTGCTAGTGGATTTGAGGTTTCCAGTAGGATGAGGAGTTGCTTTGATCGCTACAACTGTGCTGGACTGATAGCATTTGGGCTGATGCCCCTCTGATAGCAGGGCGAGTCCTGCAGTCCGCGATGCAGGGGCGTGGACGTCCCAGCGCTAGTATGCCCTGCGCAAGATAGCAGATTAAGCATGGAGGCATTCATGAGGCAGATTTGACGCTGTCAGGCTTTGATACTTAAGAGGGTGGAGGTGAGGGGAGGGCAGCGTTGGGGCAGTCTGGGTAGTGTACGCCACAAAGACCGTCAAGGCCTCTGCTCTGCCGTCAATAAAGAGGATAAGATTAGGGTACAGCAGGACAGAGGGGTTGGTTTAATTTGGACTGTGGTTGGAGGGGAGAGACCACGTGAGCAGTCCATCACGTGCCGCACCCCCTCCCTCTCGCCCCTAAGACTGCCTCATCCCGGCTCCATCCCTTGGGCTGAAACAGTGTGTGTGTGTGTGTGTGTGTGTGTGTGTGTGTGTGTGGTGGGTCTGAGTCTCTTCGTTGAAATGGATCACACAATGAGGCAGCCATGCTTTCTCTCAGTGTTGCATTCAGCAGCCGTGCAAAAGCCAGACTGCTCTTGCTTGAGGGCCCAATTAAGTTACCACCTCTGCTTGAACAACACTGCATATAGTATATCTCTTTATTGGCATATTACAGTGCAGAGCCTCGGAATATGGGACCTGAAGAATGTGACACGCTGCTGTTAACTGCTTGAGTTAAAATAATTAGTGCCTATGCTCATCTTGCTGAAAAAAACCCACAGCGGCAGAGTGATCACCTTCAAATGTGCTCATTTAGCTTTCAGAGTCAGGAAAAGGTCTGTTATGTATCAAGCATTATGCGAATAGCTCCCCCTTTTAATGGTGACAACAAGCCGAGATAAAAAACAAGATAGAAACAATTAGAGCTAATCTACACTAATAAGAATGAAAGCTTGGCTGACGATCAAGAAGTGAGAATACAAGAAGAATACAAAAACAAACATGCCACGTTTTCTCCTTCCTCTCATCCAAGCGTCTTTCTGTCTTTAGGAGGCTGGGGAAATGACTAAAGATTCCTCCAGCAGTGTAGTCCAAAGTGTTTCAAAGGCCTTCAGAGACAGGGGCTAGAAATGTTGCTCTTTATCTCTCTCTCTCTCTCACTCACTCTCTCTCTCACATACACACACGCTCACTCACTCACTCACTCACTCTCTCTCTCTCTCTTCTCTCTTCTTTCAAAGCAAGCTTATTCTTTCATTAGACCAGGGAATTAATTTTCAGAATCCTCTAAAGATCTTCCTTCTTCTCATCTGCCTCAGAAAGTGCTCCTTTGTAGCCTGTGTGTTTAGTTTACAAAGCCAAGGCTGGGGCAACTGTACAGAGTAGAGACTGTTGATTGAGCTTCCTCTGAGGGTGGCAAAAAACTAGAGGTTGGACAGTTGACCATAGGCATTTCTAAAGCTTTATGAAGTTTGAAAACATAGGAAATGTAGTGTTTGGAGTCTTTATCTCTGTAATAGAATAGATGTAATGGACTTAATGAATGGATGGTTCTCAGAAATTGTTTGCACAGAGAAGTCTGATGGATTTGGCTGAAGAATCGGCTTGGATTTGGAAGTATCTGTAGACAACTCTGAAGCGCAGAGGATATGCCAAATTTTGAAGAACATGTTCACTTTCTAATTGCTTACACCAGAATTGGCCAGTTTCATCAGAGTTTTTTTAGTTTTATAGTTGCTATGTTTGCTCATGTAGTTGTCTCGCTAACAGACTGTGGCTGCCAGCAACTGTGATTGTCCCCTCAGACAATGCAAAGGGAAGAAGTGATACAATTAGTAGTATGCTATAGCAGTGGAGTCTGCTGCAGAGGACAGTCCTAGTTGGATATGACATGTGAGGAAGGGTGTGTGTTACACTTCTGTGTATGTGCTAAAGCCTATTATAAGCATGTTAGTAATACAATTATCAATATTTTAGCATTTGTTCCTAAAAACCTGCTGGGTCTGGCTGGGTATAGAATCAAAAAGACTTCTGTGTTTGAGATACTCTGGTAGTCATACACAGCCCTGGCTCTGTAAATGGTAAACGGTGGTGTGGACCCAGCCATGAACAGTTCCACCCAATCAACACTTTTCAGGAGGAGTATGGAAGGGACTCGCATAATTATTGGCCGTCTAGTTCAAATATCCAACCTTTTGGAACAACCTTTTGGAAAAGAAAATACTAAAAGGAAACAAAGCACAGCGAAGACTGTATCTTTAATGGTAGACCTTGAGGCAGCTCCTCTATGCCATTACCTATCTTCTCCATCTCACCTCTGCTCCTCATTGTCGACTAATCCCACTGAATAGTCCCAGGGGTCTCCCTATGTGCCCCGATCAGGCTTACAGCTTACCCGGGTCAGAGAGGGCCACTGACAGTCTCTCAGGCGTGCAAGGGAAAGCATTAGGTAAGGAATTCCCTTCAATGTCAATCCCAGGCCAAGCCCAAAGCCAAACACGAGCTCGCTGACTCTTGTCTTTCACCCCTCTACTTAAAAGTAAGACCTTGGCTGGCGCATGTGCGGTCAGGGTGCCAGGGATCCTGTGTGTGTGGGAAGGGTGGTTAAGGAGAAGAGAGTGGTCATGTTACTGAAGTCCAGAGATGGCTGGAGAGAGCTGAGTAGAGAGCTTTGCACATTGCAGCTCAGTGGTGAGTTCTTGGCCTTGCCAAGCAGGTGGAATTTGGTCCGTCACAGAAATGGCCTCTTAACTGCCATGTCAAATAGAAATGAAATGTCTGGTATCTCTGCAGGCACAGTGCAGACCTTGCTCATGGGCTTTTGATGTGGCTGGTCTTCTTTGGAAGCAGATAGTAAATATTGAGGAGATAAATAATAAGCTGCCCGTACATTAGGCCATGTATCATTTGCAATTTGTGCTGGAGACTCGCAGATAGAACTTCCTTTGCTCTTTCCTTAATTGGTGGTTTGATGTGAAATGTGAAAAAGTCAGTACCTTCCCCCTCATAACAAGATTACCAAAGTCACAATTTCCAGAGAGGGCCAAATAGTCCTTTGTAATCCTCTGAGAGAATATTTAATTAGCTGTGAATGCTCTTAGCTGGCTCTCTCTCTCTCTCTCTCTCTCTCTCTCTCTCTCTTTGTCCTCCTTCACTCTCCCTCTCTCCCTCTCTCTCAATCTGGCCTTTCTTGTTCTGCCCCATTTGCTCCTGTGCTTCCTCTGCCTCCTCCTCTGCTCTTGCTCTGATTGCTCCATTCCCTCGGCCCTAGAGACAAAGGCCTGGTGGTTAGCGTTCAGATGAGAGAATGGGGGGGGAAAGAAGAAGAGAAAAAAGGCTCCTCATGTGAATGGGCATAAATTGCATCTTCCTTTCCCTCTGTCAGCAGAAATCAGCTGAGAGCGGGAAGAGGGATGGAGCTGCTAATTAGAGTAGGGCATGCTAGCCCGGTAGCTGGCTAACGACTGAGACAGAGAGAGATAAAAGGCCAGGTGACAGAAGGAAAAATGAAGAGGCTAATTTATTTATAACAATAGAGAAGCACCGTCAGAAAGTTTCGCTGGGTGAGGAGGCGGGGGCTTCAGAGCTTGGCTGTGAGTCAGTGTGTGTGTGTGTGTGTGTGTGTGTCGCCCAGGAAACACAGCTGTGGTTCTTTCCAAGTTGAGCCCATGCTTACTGTGTGTGGCCCCATAACACAGGCTGGGTTTTGCTCATACTAAGCGGCGTGGGTCTTTCAGAAAAAGGTGGTGCAGGTGAAGGAGGTGGTGCATCAGACTTTTATTAAAATATTATGTCAAAAGTTATATGTTATTCTCCAAAATATATCAGTATTACTCTACATTCTATTCACCTTTATTATTTATTTCAGATGTTTTCATAATTTATATTTTACAAAGGAAGATAAATAAGCAATACGCAAACAAGAAAAACATTCAGAACTACCTCTTTATCATATAGGCCTACAAGCATTTTAAAAAAACAACAACCTGCAAACCCCACCATTAGAGCGATGATGGTGTTTCACCCGAGGTTGTTTCTCAGATACATTAGCAGCGATCCATGTTTGGGGCTACGCTATGTTTCTCTTAAATGGAGATTTATGAGAGGTGTTTGTCCATTAATTTAGCAGGCCACGAAAGCTGCAGCTCTTAGATTGCACTGCGTTTCCCCCTCCCTTTCTCTCGCCTCTTATGAACATCAAGCTAATTAATTCAGCATGCCGTCCAGCTCTCAAAGCCGAAATGGAAAAATAGGAAAACTTTGTTCAGGCTGCTGTGACCTTCATCGTGTCTCTTGGGCTACCTCAAGCTCTCTCAGTGCCCCAAGCTCTAAAATGGCTGCTCGCATTTGGTGTTTTTTTTTGTGTATGTGTTCTTACTGATGTTTTGATGTGTTTTTTAATTTTTTTTTTACTCCATGTCTCTCTTGTCGCAGTCGCAGTCTTCTTTTTATGACATTGATTTATGCAGTTGCTTGTCGGTTTGCCCCCCCCCCCCCCCTCCCATGGCTTGTCTGAATTCGTGTTCTCATATGCTGTTTCTATAACAACCTCAGGGGCCATTTCTCTGGCACAGGGTTTGCCTCAGTCCTGTGTCACTGTTCTGTGCTTATTTTTCTTATTACAGTCTTATTACTTTTTTCTCCTTTCATCCACACTGTAAATTACTCTTCCCCCCCTCCCTCCCTCCCTCTCTCCCTCTCTCCCTCCCTCTCCACCCCGCCCATTCTCTTTTTTCTCTCTTGTTTTCCCTCCGCTGAACTGTTTGTTCGCGCACACCACTTTGCTAACAGGTGTGAGTTGCTGGAAAACTCCATTTGCAATAATTGCCTGAGCAATTTACAGATCTGCAATAAGTCCCAGCGCACCAACCTTTACGAAAGCCGTGGCAGAGAATGCATTCATCACAGCGTGTCAGCGGTGTGGCAGAATCACTGTGAATAGAGGATGAGCCGCTTTCATGCCACTCTCAGTATGTAGCACAGAGCATGCCCCTGGCTAAGGCATGTTGCCACATATTGGACGCCAGTTGGGCTTTGACCTACCCCCACTTAGCCCAAGGGAGACCATTACTCCTCATTGTCGTCGGGTATGGATATCACCGGGCAGAGTCGAGAACACTTACTCAACAGGCGGTTCTGTTGTGCTGCCAACGGTGGCCGTGTGTGATTTTTTGATAAGTGCTACTCAGCTGTGGAGAAGCTGCAGCTCACTGTCCTGTCCTGTCCTGTTCAGCGGTCATTTGCTCAGCCTCCTGTAACCTGCCAAGTCCCTGCTCGTCCGTGGCTGCCACAGCTGAGGAGTGGATGTGTTAGTGATGTGCAGTCGCTCCGTTTCTCTAATAACAAAAAGGTGCCCTGTAAGGGAGGTGTGTGTGTGCGT
>NW_027468630.1:32410202-32427702 GCF_046254945.1 Alosa pseudoharengus | reverse complement strand
CGTGTGTGTGTTTGTGTGCGCGCGTGTGTATATGTGTGTGGTTTCTTGCTAACCTAATGCATGTAGCTCATCTACCGTTTTCGATTATTTGCGTGCATCTGTATATCAGCATTACTGTAGGGCTCTCCTTCCTCTGAGAACAATTTTTTATGAACAAAATGTGTGTGTGTGTGTGTGTGTGCGTGTGTGTGTGTGCGCAGACATGCATGCATATGTGTCCATTAGTGTGTGAGTGCATGTGTGACAGAGTAAGATGTCCGCCATATTGACCGTTCTCTCCGTGCTGCAGGAGGAGACGGCCGTTTCGAGGTGGACCGTAAGAGCGGGCACGTGCGCACCACGGGGCTGCCGCTGCAGCGCGAGCGCGAGTACCTGCTGACCGTGGTGGCGGCCGACAGGCAGGCCAGCCGCAGTGCCCCCGCCGTGCTGTCCGTGGTGGCCGGCCCGCGCCCCCCGCAGTTCACCAACACCTCCTACACCATCACCATCCCCGAGAACACGCCCGAGGGCCAGGCGTGAGTACACACACACACACACACACACACACGCACGCACACACACACACACACACACACGCACATGCACGCACACACACGCACATGCACGCACACGCACGCACGTGCACGCACGCACACACACACACGCGCGCACTCACGCACGCACGCACGCACGCACGCACGCACACACAAACACAAGCACACAAGCACATACTATACATATATATATATATACCTTAACACATGCACACATACTATATGGATAAATACACACGTATGCAAAAACACACACATGCCAGAACACATTGCCATTAATCCATATGTCACTTGTCCAAGTAAAATGTGCTGGTGGGCATGCACACATACACCTCTGCTCACACTAAATTTGTCTCATTTCAGTACAGGTTTTGAGTGATTCACACAGGGAACATGGAGTATGAATATAAACATTAATATAGTCACATGCGCCTCCTGCCACACACACAGGGTCACTCTCTCTCTCTCTCTCTCTCTCTCTCACACACACACACACACACACACACACACTCATTCCCCACTCTACTATGAACACTACAGTTCACTGAAGCATTAATTTAGAGCCTTGGGGTTACAAGCTCAGCTCATTAGGCGAGGAGCCGTATGTGTGTGTGAACACTCAGCCATGTGTGTCTTTAATATGCCTCACACACACAGCGCTCTGACAAGCTAGTACCTGAGCTGCATGACACTCCAGCCTCACCTGTCCCCACGGCACAGGGCAGCACTCTCTGTCCACTGCACCAGGGCCCCGTCCTCCCTCTCTCTCTCTCTCTCTCTCTCTCTCTCTCATTCTTATTCTCTTGCCATGCCATTTAAAAATTTAAAACTACTGTTTTCCGATTGCATTCAGGAGCTGCAGAGACATTTTGTCCTTAGCTATGTAAGGGATAATGGACTTCACGGTATTCGGGTAGCAAAAGTTAATTCACGTTTGTGGTGGCAATGTTACACCTCGAAATGCATTAACTTCTGCTACCCAAGTACTGTCCATCTTCCTGGTTATACCAATCTTAATTGGCTAATATAATTTCCATGTTTTCATCGCTAAAACTGTCTTGTTTGTAGAACTACTACTTTCTTCCACACATCGACTCATTCTCAATTTACTGCCATCACAAATTCTAAATGGATGGTTGCTGGGACAACGCCCAGTCGTTAGTTCCATCTCTCTCAATGCCAAGCTAGAATATCCCAGGAATTGTCTGAGCTTTGTAAAATCACTGTTGTCCCTTCTCCAAAAGCAGTGTAACTGAGCTAATCGCTATATCAGACATAGGTAACAACGTTGCTATGGTCTGCATTTCTGTCAGATTGCTAATTTGTAACTCTGTTGCAATGTGACAGTTAATTCAAACTTCCCAACGACTTTAATATTCAAGTGTAATGCGGCCAAAAACCTGGAACAAGTTCATAGGTGTGCAAATATATAAAAGTTAATTGACGTGCTAAAGAGCATAATAAGAAATTCAACCAAGCATTCAACCAAGCATTTTTATTCTTACCTGACCCACGTTGTCAGAATGAAATCGAAAACATTGACACCTTTGAATTTTAAACAGTAATTGTTAAGGTTAAAACAAAGTCAACATCCATCCAAAGGCCACCATTTTGATGTTTGCCTCTGGGGGATTGAAATCCTGCGAGTCGTTTCAGTATTCACAGCACAAATGAGTGGAAATGTGAGCACCGACACCATTGTTGACTCTTTATTAGCCACATCAAATGGCTGCAGGTGAAGACGGGCCTCCTCTCCTCTCCTATGGCAGTGCTCACTGACTACACTGTGGCAGCATGACAGCAGTGCCATTTGCCTGTGGCTCTCTCCCCCCTCTCCACCTCTGCTGCAACCACTTCCCATTGACATTTCTCTTTTCTGCTCTCTTCCTCTCCCTCTCTCTGACATGACTTGACTTGAATTCTGTCTTTTCTTCTTCCCTGCTGTTTTAGTAGCCAAGGCCCTTTAAAGATAGAACCAGCTCGTTTTGCTATTGTAGTTATTTGCATAAGGTGTTGACTTTCATTTCCCCCACGCACGCTGTGCAGCATGTACGCTCCCTCTATATTGCTCCATCCTAGTAACCACCCTCTGATCTCTCTCTCTACCCTCCACTCTCCTTCTCTCTCTTCTCTCTTCTCTCTCTCTCTCTCTCTGATGCCCTCGTTCTCTCTCTCGTGGGTGTGGATGTAATTGCTTTAACAGGCTTACTGGGACTTGGGCATCAGCACCAGGCTGGGGGCCTCTCCCCTCACATTTGATCAGGCTTGGGCCTTGCATCCCTCCAGTCACAATCTTACTTTCTGTTATTGCGTTGGCTTTGCGGGGTATGGTGGGATCGAGTACCCCCCCCCCCCCCAAATACCCCAACATACACCCATACACACACACACACACACACACACACACACACACACACACACACACACACACACACACACACACACACACACACACACACAGGTCTCCCTCTCTGATGGGCTCAGGCGATGATCTAATGGAGTCAGGCTGGTTGGCCGGCTTCGGCTGGACCCACAGGGACCCACTGACAGAGACTGATCACACTGATCCACTGATACAGTGAGTGCGCCCGCAGGCCTGACATCCAGATAAGTCAGTACAGTATGAGCATGGCAGTTCAGTGGCTGCTCTGCCTTCGAGCGAAGGATGTGGTATCTCTGGGTCTATAGCTATAGCACAGACTCTACACATCACTCTCTCAAAGCCTAATGTCATTACAGCAGCCATTGACAACTCTAAATGAAGATGGTGTTGGTAACTGAATGGCAGGCTGATATTTCTTCTCTCTCTCCCCCTTCCCCGGTTTAGTTTCCTGGTCACCCCAGCGCTCTCCTTCCAGAAGCAGCCCATCAGCTACAGCCTGGTGATCAACCCCAGCAGCCTGTTCACCATCCACCAGGAGACGGGCGAGATCAGCCTCACGCGCACCGTCGACTACGAGAGTGACCAACACCGCTACCTGCTGCTGGTCCGGGCCAGCGAGACCCAGAACAGCCTGAGCAGCGCTGCCGAGGTAGGTCAAACCCAGGATGTGTGTGTGTGTGTGTGTGTGTGTGTGTGTGTGTGTGTGTGTGTGTATGTGTGTGTGTGTGTGTGTGTTTTAGGGGTGCTTGAGAGCCAGCGTGAGGGGTGCTCATCAGTCCCCTCGCACACGTAAGGGGCATGCTAGCCGTCAGTCAGCATCAGTGTCAACCCCATAAAATTGAGCCCTCTGCAATGTGACGCTTCAGAGAGAAAAAAGCTTGACAGCGCAGAGAAGTTGAAGAAAAATAGAGGGGATTGATTGACAGGATTGTCTAGATTTGCTTATCAGTCGGCACGGCGACAAACTTCTGCCAAAGCTCCCGGGAGGAAGCGAGCGGCTTCTTTACTTCACTGTGGGATGCATCGCATTGAGGCCTCACAGACAAGACGAGACGAGAGGAAAGGAGAGGAGACGAGAGGAAAGGAGAGGAGACGAGAGGAAAGGAGAGGAGACGAGAGGAGAGGAGAGGAGAGGAGAGGAGCCTTCTTGGGTGGCGGTCGATGATGGCTGCTGAAACGAAGAAAAATTCTACCATCACCGAGACATTCATTTGTCAGTGTGTGTGTGTGTGTGTGTGTGTGGGGGGGGGGGTGATCATGATGCATGACTGCTGTAGGTGGTGAGCCCGTGCCATCCGTGCCCTCTGGGCAGAGGGAGATCAGAAGGCGCTCGGAGGGGGGGGGGGGGGGGGTGTTGAAGTGCGGGGGCAAAATGCAGATCAAAGTCAAGCAAGAAGCAGGCAGTGGCATCCATGCCGTGCGCCAAGACACAGGGCCCCGCAGGACTAAATCCTCCCCTGCCATGGTGGGACTCTCTCTGCTCACTGATCCGTGGGTTCCCCCTGGCCCCGGGGCCGCGGAGGGTGGGAGGGTGCGGGCCGGCGACGGGAAGCAAGACTGTTCCACTAACTCTGCCGTAGTGAGGAAGTCAGGATGGGGGAGGTGGATGAGGGTGGCTGTGCAGACGGGGGTGGAGGCATGGAGGCAGGCAGGGAGAGGGTGTGTGTGTGTGTGTGTGTGTGTGTGTGGGGGGGGGGATTGTTTGGAGCAAACAAGAGGAGGCGGCAGAGAACTGGCAGCTGCTCCTAAGATCTGTCTAATCCTGTGAGCTTAAAGTCAGCGGAGGGCTCTGAATTTGCCGACGCGGGCCAGGTGAAGCATGGCGGGCAGACGGGGGCACCGCGGCCCACGCCCCTGCCCCGGCCTCACTCCGCTGCCCTCCATGCCCTGACCTCTGGTTCAGCGCTGCTCACCCGTGCCCCATGAATATTACATTTTTGATCTTCTGCACACACAGTCGCTCCCTCTCCCGTGCTGTGTTAGCGCTTGTCAGCCACGCTCTTGCTCTGTCATCCATCCAGCCCTGACCATGTGCAGCTGCTGTTGTCCTCACGTGTGCAGGTGCTGTGGCCTCCTCCCCTGTCGTTAATCTGTGTGTTGGTTTACCTAACGGGCCGCCCCAATCCAAACGGTGGTGGCATCCCCTGTCCCTTACTGTGTGTTGAGCAGAGCCGTCTGGCTCTCCCAGTGCACCCCGTCTCTAGCTCTCCACCAGTGCTTTGGCAGCACACATGCATGCTAGTGTCCCAGGGGACAGACAACAAGCTCTGTGTTTTTGATTGATTTGTTTCAGAAGCTTTCAAAATCTCCCTCCCGCATGTATGAGGCAGGATGAAATATTCACAACTATCGACCACGCATACTGTAAGCTGTGTATTTAGAGTCATTTATTCGAAGCAGGCTGGAAACGCTTTGGAAAACTAAAAAGCAGATAAAAGGTAACACTTTTGTTGTACTCTGAAGATCAGAGATAAGGCACCTCCTCCTTTTTCTCACCATTGTTATATTTTGGATTTTATTAGCGCCTTTTAAATCATGCCAGAGATGCTCCATAATGCTGGGATATTTATAGGCACCCATGTGTAAAAATCAGTTACATTGTGTCTCCTCCTGAAAAATTACCAGTTAATAACCACAATTTGAAAGTGTGTCGACTCTTGAGGAGACAGATTTGCTTTAGCTGATAGAAGTCAAGTGAGGCGGGATGATAAAGGTTTATATGGTATTTTTATGCAAATGTTGTAAGTTCTCATTTGAATCGGGAGGAGTGCGGTGTCCTCCTGTCAGTCTTGTCTCCATGATTAACTCTCCCTCTTATTGGATGGAAAATCAGGTCACCTTGGCGAGCCCATTATCCTACGGTTTCCCATTAATATACCTGGATGACTAAATGTTGGAATAGTTGATGACTTTCAATCCAAGCCAGTTCTGGAGAAAGAGGGAGACAGAGAGAGAAGGGCTTTTGTCAGACGAGAGCGAGTGAGGGAGTGCGTGATGGAGAAGAGGGAGAGAAAGAGGGGGCAAACTCCGAGGAGCGTCTCTTGTGCTCATCTGCTGTGACCTCAGCAGAATCCGGCAGGAAGACAGGAGACGGCTCTCCGCTGCTTGGCGCAATTGGCAGTAAAAGGGCAATCTAGCGAAAGCTGCTTTCCTCCGTGGCGATAAACACCAGGGACGATTACTAGCTGGCAAATCCCCCGCTCTCCTCCTCTCACACTCCTCCACCCCCCGCCGATAATCAAAGGCATTCAGAAATGTGTTTACGCCTGAGCCACGTACCCACAATCCACCTTTTCCCTTCATCCAATACCCTCTCCTCTCTTTTCTCTCTGTTTATTTCAACCTCAATTCTCCTGAGTTCATCCCCCCCTCCCCTCAGCCTCATGTTCTCTTTTTCTGTTCTTTTTTGTACTTTTCTCAGCCCCTTTCCCCCCTTTTTTTCTCCAGACAGATTGTTTGTGCTCTTATCTGATTCTATTTTTTTCTTTCCGTCCTTGTTTTTTGTCGAAGGTACGGGTCATCATCACCGATGAGAACGACTGCGTCCCGGAGTTCCAGCAGTCCATTTACAGCAACGACGGCATCCCAGAGACCGTAACCACAGCAACCTCTCTGCTGCAAGGTGAGTCGAGCGGCGGTGTGAGCGGACTGTCAGTGGGGAGAACGGGGCAGCGCGCGGGGGGACGACAGAGCGACACCTCAGCCAGGGCTGGGGGGACGGGCGTGACCGCACAACAACACCTTCAGTTATCACTTAGACACCAAAGCTGACAACACCAACATAAACATACAAAACACACTCATTTTAACTTGACTTTTAGTTAACGTCTACACACACACACACACACACACACACACACACACACACACACACACACACACACACACAGACACACAGACAGACAGACACATACACACTCTATCTCTCTCTCTCTAACACACACACACACACACACACACACACACACACAGACACACAGACAGACAGACACATACACACTCTATCTCTCTCTCTCTAACACACACACACACACACACACACACACACACACACACACACACACACACACACTAACATACACACACACTAACATACACACACACACACTAAAACAACACATACAACACAAACAAACCAGAGCTCACAGAGTAAATAAATATTTCTTTCTGTCTCTCTCTCGCTCTCTCTCTCTCTCTCTCTCTTGCATACACACACAGGGCTCTATCTTCCGTCCTGGCGCAATTGACTTTGTATACTCGCGAGTTTGTCTTTCCTATTTTGCAGTCAGCGCATATTGGAATTTTCCCTCCACAGGTACATGCCTGTAAATTAGGGAATTCGATTGCGCCCACGGGGGCGGTTCAGCGAAAAGACGGGGCGTGTTCCGGCGCAAACGTTCACTGTTGATATTTTGCAGTTTCAGAAAACAATTCCGCCACAGACCAGGAACTCCCTGGTCTAAAGTCTGTGGCGAAAATGCAGATGCTATTTTAAGGGCGCATGCATGACCACAGGCCTGCATGAATGAATGCGTTGCACACCAATCTACAGACACCCCCGTGCACAGACAGAAACATTCAAAGCCTTGATAATATTTGTCCATTTCCCGGTTTTGTTCGTGCATTGGTGACCTAAATATTTAGTAGCCTATAAAGTACAACATCTACATGCAATATCTTTACAACAACGCCTAATTACGACCTATTAATCTGGACAACTTTATAGGCTACAGCCCTATAAAGGCTAAAGTTACTTTTAGTTTTGTTCCAATTTACCGTTGTGTAAGGTTTTAAGCACCATAATTTTGCCTACCTTGTTGTAGCCCATCTGAAATAACTCCAAGCTTTGCTATGTTCCCTCCATCCTTTCGTTATTTTCAAAAAACTTTTATATCCATGATGGCCTTGAAGTCTTGAGTTAGTGAATTAGCTTAAATCAGCTTTTCATGTGCTGTTAACCAGCAACAGATAGTACAAGAAAGCAGCAAGTATGGTTACAATTTCTGTACAATTTCTGTAGTTGCTGCATCCATTCATTGTTATTCTCTCTCCTGCTCAAATAAATGTTGTGCGTGAATTAAGTTGATGATAATGTGTTTACAAGCTCTGCTTTACAGAAAATATTGTAAATAGTCTACTGTCACGCAGTTAATGGGATACTGTGCAGAGTTGAAAGTTAGGTCAACTTAAACGAAGCCCTTGCTTGGCCGCCTGTGCTGCGCAACGCACACTTAGCTCCTCTCATCTATACAATGTAGTTCCCATTTCTGTAAACCATACATAATTTTAAAGAAAAATATTACCACTCGAGGGAAATCAGAGTGGTGTCCATGTGAAAAAATAGGCATAAATCTAGCGTACACATTTTCACGAATCACTGATGTGTTGATGACATAAATTAGGAAATGTTAGAGGACTTAAGGAGACGTGATGTTGAACTGCATGCCGATGCCATTTAACCCAAATGCCCCAGCGGCAGCACGGGAGAGAAGAGATTAACTGACGGAAGATATGCATTGTCTATAGAGAGGTAATGTTAGATTACATTGTACATTGCAAATATATCACCATGCATTCATAACCTCGTGATTCAGTGAGAATGATCCCAAAACATCGGAAAGTATGTCTTTGTGACAATTCTGTATTACATTTTGTCAAGATGAAAAATCAATAGCTAACTGTTCCTAACTGAACAGTGATTATAGCGCTGTGAACGCTCCTGGCTGCGCCTGGCAAATACGCCACCATAATAGCAATCAGCTATGGAACAAGCGTGCCTGTTGTTAAAGGGAATGTGAGATGACGCTCTGATTGGTTTATTGCACGTTACGCCCAAACCACACCCATGATTAATGTAGCTACTTCAGACCACCCCATTTTAGATTTGCGTCGGGTGCAACAGTCAATATCCCGCCGGTAAAATAGCATCAGCGCCCAAGATCCGCCCACAAAGTCACTTGCGTTTTGCGCGAAGACACTTCCGTTTCAGACCATTAAAATAGGGCCCACAGTGTTTTCATCAAGTCCTCACCCCAGCCCTTTGCCGCATGTCTTGAATGCGGCTCCTGTCTGAGGGGGAATCATGGCATCGCCTCATGTTTTTAAATTGCTCCGCCATGGAGGCTGCGGCCAGCATCCCACGCAGGCACTTGTGTTTACCCTCCCGAACGTCGCAATGTGAACGGCGCCCAGAAGCATCTGCCACCGGCCATGGCCCGCCAGAGGAGAGCGGGCACATGAGAGGCTCCCAGGTGTCGCTGATTCCCCCTCAGGGAGTACCTCAGCATGAGGGAGACAGGCAGGCGGCGGTCCACAAATGGCGGACCAAAAAGGTGACCTGTGACGGGCATTTTGGCGTAACGGATTGTTGGCAGACATTTTCTGAGCTTATCTGACAGATTGTGGAAGGTGTTTTTGTTAAGATCTCCTACAGATGTGCCGTGTCCTCACAGCAGGTGTGTGCACAGGAGCATCTGTGTGCATGTGTGTGTGTGTGTGTGTTTGTGTGTGTCAGTGTCTCTCTACAGGTGTGTAGGAGCAGTGAGTGATGGGGATAGTTTAAAGACAAAAAAAAATGCACAAAGAGGAGAGAAAAGTCATTAGTTATCATCAATTGCCTGATGTAGAATTCAACATTAAAAAGCGCTTTTGAGGAAAATAGTGACATTCGCAGTGCTGTCATGTGAACTTGTGGTGGCTGTTTGAGGTGGGATTAGTCGGCCCCTGGCAGCGTGCGTGTGTAGGTGGCGGGAAACAAGAGCCCCGAGTGCATCAGCATGAACAAGACACTAAAGCGCTTGAGCCAGCCAAGGGATCCTGTCCAAACTGGAGGATTATTAAATTCACGATGCTGCCGCCACTGCAAGAGGTGTGGGAAGGAGATTAAGGTCAAGTGACATCACCCAAAAAAAAAAAAAAAATAAATGTTACGCAAGTCTCCAGTTCCACTGGAGATCCTACAGCATTGTACAGTAATAATAGGAAGCAGGTAGTGTAATCCAGGCCAGGCACATTCTGTAAGGATCACGGGTGTATTGTCAACATGAAAATATTGATGTAGCTGAATGTGCAAGCTGCTCTGCGAAGCATAATCAGAGGGGATGAAAGGGGAAGTGTTGGCTGAGGGGGGAAGCTGTAAATGTGCTTGTTGAAATCTCACAGGGGATGTTAGCTGCACTAGCCCCGGAGCAAGCAGTCTCAAGTGGTCCCTTTCCATCACTGAGCTATGGCATATTCCAGCACAGCGAGCAATGCGGCTTTGACTGTGATGTGCTATGATTAATTTTAATGTCATGCCCAGAACTAACTGGATTTAATATTTTAATATTCACCATGGTCATGACAGGATTTAGGATCACTTCATTATATTTCTAGCTCTTTTCGCCTATGTCATTTCTTCTCTTTGGCTCTCTTCATCCTTTTCTCTGTCATTTTCTGTCTTTCTTTCTTTGCTTTGCTTTGCTTTTTGCTCCTATAACATCTCTCCCTCTCTCCCTCTGTCCCTCAGTGTCGGCCAGTGACTGTGACTCGGAGCAGAATGCTGAGATCGCCTACTACACTCTGAGCCCGGACTTCAGTATCTCGGCTCACGGCACCATCTTCCCCGCCGGGCCCCTGGACTACGAGCGGCCCAACCACCTGTACGAGTTTGTGGTGATGGCGGTGGACAGGGGCGAGGAGCCGCGCACCGGCACGGCCACAGTGCGCCTGCGCATGGCCAACGTCAACGACGAGCCCCCGGAGTTCTCCCAGCAAGTGTGAGTAGCCAGCTCTCAGCCCCCCCATGCAGCCCAGCACAGCCCAGCCCAGCACAGCCCAGCCCAGCACAGCACAGCACAGCACAGCCCAGACGGCACCGCTCTGTTCTTAAGCTCCGCCATTCTGCTTTTAAGCTCAAAAGCCAATCGTATTACGCCTCCTTCCTCCAGTGTTCCTCAGGCTATGTGTTCATTTTGGTGGAATTGATTATGGCTAGGGCTGAGCCACTTTGTTTGTTTATCATGGACTTTACCATTTATTTTGGATCGCACAGATTGAACAGACATATTAGGGGACCATAAGGAGCATTTCACTTAATTGGACAAAAGGTGTTTTAAATGAGAATCATGGACTTCTCCTTTAAGCAAATTACTACTTCTCTCTCCTCTTCACACTATAGACACAGCAGTCTCACTGAATATAATTGGTCATTATATAGGATTTCACATCTACAGTACAGATGTCGTTCTAATCATATTTTATCTTGTTCATCAACTTCATCACACAACTCAATTGGTATATGATATAGCACACTTTACTAACAGCTGCCATGGGAGGATAAAAAGCTGTTGTTGCAGGAAATTTGATGTGAGAAATGAGCTTGTTCAATACCGACACTCACATTAACACCTGTTCATTTCCTGCTTTGCGTCTGAGCGAGTTGTGCCGTTTGAGCGTGAAAATGCCTGCGTCTGCGTCGCACTGGCGTGGAGGAATTCGAGTCAGCGTTCGCGCTCTGATCCGCTCCGTAACGAGTTCAAACATTTCATCGTTGGCGTGCTTGCGCACTCTCAGCCGACGCTCCCAACGCTGCTTGCTCGCCGCTAGCACGCCCACACACACAGACACACAAAAACACACACACACGCCCACACACACAGACACACGCACACACACACACGCCCACACGCACAGACACACGAACACACACACAAACACGCCCACACAGCTGTAGCCTCTCCTTCCATTCTCTGCCATCATCCCTGCCTTCTGTAGTTCCACTGGGCCACCAATTCCCAAAATCCCTTGCAGTCGCAGCTGCATGACAGGGGTGGGGTGGAATGTAGCATGTCTGCGTTTGCAGAAGCCGATACTGTAGCCTCCCCCCCCCACACACACACACACACACACTCACACACAAACACAAAAATAGTCCAGCGAGTGTGCTAGCGAGCGTGCCTGTGGGCTGTGGAGGAGATTTAAGCGTCCCGAGTGTTTACCCTGTGTGTGCTGCGGCGCTCTGGGGCAGGCCTGGGATCAGGACCCCATCGCCTCCGCTCTGCTGCTCTGCGTCTGCTGTGTGTATCTTTTTCCCCCCTGCAGCTTCCTCTTCAGTGGCATTATTGTGCTGTTCTGTGCTGATCTCTCTTTCTTTCTGCTGTGCTGTGTGGAGCTGAGCTGAGCCGTACTCTCTCTCCCCCCACGGCCATGCCCTGGCCTGTGGCTTTTTTAATTGGACGATTTTCTGGCAGCTAGCTCCGCAAATCATTGAGGCAGGTTCAATCAGCCATGCCTTCCACTGTCCTGGAGAGACTCCATGTGCGCATTGGAGCTTTGGGGATATGGGCCTGTGTGTTTAGTGTATGTGTGTGTGTGTACGTGTGTGGAAACGAATGTGTGTGTGTGTGTGTGTGTGTGTGTGTACGTTTGTGGAAACAAATGTGTGTGTGTGTGTACGTGTGTGGAAACGAGTGTGTGTGTGCGTGTGCGTGTGTGTGTGCGTGCGTGTATGGGTGTGTGTGTGTGCGTGTACAGTATGTGTGTGTGTGCGCATATGGGTGTGTGTGTGTGCGTGCGCGTGCGCGTGCGCGTGTGTGTGTGTGTGTGTGTGTGTGTGTGTGTGTGTGTGTGTGTGCGCGCAGAAGTGTCTTTGTTCTCCCTGTGCTGGCTCTGATGGAACAGAGTGAGTAAGTGATGTCCATGCTCCTCCTCTGGGGAGGCCAATTTGCTTCATCCATTGTGCATGAGCACATGCAGGGAGCCTGATGATGTGGGTGGAGGGGCTGCTGGGCAGCAGGAGAATGGACTCTCCTCTCAATCCATCCTCTCATCCACCACCCCACCCACCCACGCACACACCACCCTCCCATCTCCTCCTATCCCGTCCCATCCCTCACCCCCAACCCCCACCTGCCAACTTGCATCCCAAACGTGTCCATTATCTCCGGAAATGAGACATTATGGCCTGGGCGGTGGGCTTTGGTGTGTGGTGGCGGTAATTGAGAAACTTGTGATATCCATCAGTGTTGTTTGCCTCATCTTGTTTGCCGGCATGCCATACTCGGTGCGGTGGTGGCGGTGGTGGTGGTGGCGGTGGTGGTGGTGTTGCCGGGCTGATGGGAACGAGGCCTGCCTTCCACTCAGGCCTGGAGCGCATCATTACAGGAAATGTTTGTCGGGACAGAAAGCTCTATGGTGCAGAGCAATCAGGATGGACAGACTGATATTCATGAAGCCACGGATAAAGAGATCACAGCAATCACAGCAGTGGGGCTCAGGGCGACGCAGCGTGTGAATGTCATTTCTCCTCTTGTTGTACTCCCAAAGTTGGGGAATATTAGTGACAGGAACAAATCAGGGATTGGTGTTATGAACTGCTGACACTTGGGTTTTTGAGAGTGAGTGTGTTTCGGTGACTGAGTGTGTGTGTGTGTTTGTGTATATGTTTGTGTGTGTGTGTATGTGTGTAGGCTATGTGTTTTGGCTATCTTTTCGCAGGCTACTGTTGGCTGTGAAAATGACAGCAGATTAATTGTGATTTTGGCTGCAAATGAGATGGTCGGTGTAGATAATGGGAGAGTGCAGGGGGAGCCACGGAGAGAATCCACAATGTTTCCTGTCGGCACGGCCGCATGCTGCGCCATATTGGGATGCATACACTC
The DNA here is from genome assembly GCF_046254945.1 of Alosa pseudoharengus. Lineage (NCBI taxonomy): Eukaryota > Metazoa > Chordata > Actinopteri > Clupeiformes > Clupeidae > Alosa > Alosa pseudoharengus. Next base: position 32,414,146 of record NW_027468630.1, on the reverse strand, counting down.
CAGCCACGGCCCTTCTTCACAAAATGGCTGTGACTGACGGCAGGCTGTCAATCACCCTTCAGGGGCGCCATCACCTGCACCTGTTGCCATGACAACAGGTGGAATTTTTGGAAGCCCGGCCAAATTTTGAAAGGAAGGCATTTGCACCTTGAAAACAGTAGTGTACTCTTCTGATGGGAATCACAGTAAATGAGCCTTGTGAAAGTATCTGTGTGTGTGTGTGTGTGTGTGTGTGTGTGTGTGTGTGTGTGTGTGTGTGTGTGTGCATTTGTTTACCTGCATGTTTAGGCTAGTAAGCGAGTGGAGCTGCTCCTGAGAAATTGAGGTCCCAGCCCAGGTGGCGTGTGCCTGTGGGTGAGTGCTGGTGTGGCTCCGTGGAGCTGCTGACAGATTCCAGCTCATTGGGCGCTAGCAGTGAGGAGCGTGGAGCGTGGTGTGGAGCGCTAGACATGTCGTGGCGTGGTGTGGTCTGGCGCGGTGTGGCATAGCGTAGCGTAGCGACAGGGCGTCGAGAGGCCAGCGCCGCCTTCCTCGTGGTGGCAGCGCCCCCCCCCCCCCCCCCCCCGCCGCTGCCACCACATAAATCAAAGCCATGAAACGCCTGTCAGGCCACCTCTGTTAGCCATCAATCAGCGGGCCGGCAGCAGGCTGAAGAGTTGAACTCCAGCTCCTCTCTCAGTCTTCCATTCCCATTCCCTCATCCGCCTCGCGTCCCCTCCTCTGATTGCCGCCTTCCTGTCACGCTCTCATCCCATCTCATCTCTCGCTTTTATCTCTCACTCCTCTCTCCTTCTGTCGCTCTCTCTCTCTCTCTCTCTCTGCGACAGTCTGAGAATATCACCGCATCTGACTTCCATATCTCTCTCTTTCTTTCTCTTCGTTTACCAACCTGTTTTACTCTATCATTTCGCACTAACTCACTCATCTTCTCTCATTTCTTGTGCCCACTCTTACGCTTTCATCACTCTCCCCCCACCCTCTCTCTCTCTCTCTCTCTGTCTCTCTCTCTTTCTTCCTCTCTCTCTCTCTCTCTCTCTCTCTCTCTCTTTCTCAGAGAGTGACTTGGCTTTGCTCTAGCGGCGTCTTCAGCCATCGCTGATTGACAGCCCTAAGCTCTTTCCCCCCAGCTCTAAAAGCTTCAAAGTCCCATCTGTAATATGTTTAAAGGAAGCTGAAGTCTCATCAGCAGCCAGTCATGAGAATGAGGCTTCTCTCTCTCTCTCTTCCCATCCTCGCTCCCCGCCTGTCTTCAGATGGTTAGAACGCGTTCTAATGCCGGTTCTACGCCGCAGCCCTCGCTCTGTCATCGGCGTAGCGTCGGAATAAATGACTGCGTGTACACGGCTCCCATACATCTGTCGCACATTTGTGCTGCATGGCGAGGCCCTCGACTGATTTCCACTCCGCCATCCACATTAAGTTAGCGACTTCGACTTGTGCAGCTGTCAAACACGTCTCGCTAATAAGAGGTTTGTCAGTCGGCGCGCAGAGCTTGGGCACATGCCGGCGGTATTTATAGCCATGTCCCGGTGCATGGGTGAGGCGCCCGGCAGAAGTGAGGCTCTAGTGGGTGCCGCCATGATTCAGGGTCAAGGGCAGAGAGCAAGAGGTGACCGGCATGTTTGAAATCAGGGAATCGGAAAAACCTTGGCATGTTTGGAATCAGGGAATCGGAAAGACCTTGGCATGTTTGGAATCAGGGAATCGGAAAGACCTTGGACCCACAATACGTGTTTCGTCATCCTGAGCCAAAGGAAAGAAGAAGAAAAAACGCGGGGAAAAACCCATCAGCATCTCTGAAAATGTATTTTGCAGTTGCGCCATTAAAAACTCCATATCTGTCAACCTGTCAATGTTTTTGGTGCTTGTGTGTGTGTCTGTGTGTCAGTGTTTGAGTGTTTGGCTATGTTGTGTGGTGTTTTTTTCACTCCGGTTGATGTTCTCCGCCCTCGGTGGAGTGTGGGGGTGGAATGATGAAGAGTGCGGTGCTGCTTAGAATCCAAGGCCCTGTTTGTCTTTCTGTTGGCAGACGCCGCTGCATCGACAGGAACAGTTCAATTGAGATAAAGGGTGGATGTGAATTGGGGAGTAAATAGTTGTTTTTATGTTATGTTTTTATTGCTGTCTGCTGGTGGTTTATACTCCAATATGTTTGCACTTCTTTCTTCTGTGCGGTGCTGCTGTGTATGAGTGACTGGATGCATGCATGGATGAATACATGAATAAATGAATGGATGAATTGGCTGTCCTTCACCAGAGGATGGACGGAAGTGGCTAAGGAATTTTGATAAACCTGCTCTCAGAATATGAGCAGTATGGCTTTAGGCACTTTGCAGAAAAATGCAAACTGTTTTTTTCCTGCTGAAATGTCGGTTCCTGAATGGTGATGGGGTCCGTGTGTTACTCATCGCCATGTCATCTAAAAATGGACACGCTGTGGTTAGACGTTTTCAACTTCAACCAGCCCATGTTTTCTCATTGCCAAAATCTGCATCAGCCCCAAACATAGCCAGTGATGCGGAAAGCACTTAGACAGGAAGAAAATGTCCCTTAATATCAAAAAACTCTCAAATTCCATTTTGATGATTCAATGCCAACATCGCAGTGTTGTTTATTATTCCATTAAGGCCGATGGGCCAGAATGAGAGTGGGTGGTTTTGCAGGTAGTCAGTGAATGTTGGAAGGAAAATATTAGTCTGGAACAGGAAAAACTAGATGTACCGCATAGCGGTACAAAATATGACCACCGCTCAGTCCTGTACAGCCGTTCTGCGAAAATAAATCACACTTCAATTTGTCTCCATATTTTACTCCATCCCCCACTCTTGAAACTTTTGTGTATGCTTGTTTGGCATGCCTGAGTGTGTGTGTGCGGCTGCACAGAAAGTAGCCCACTGGTGCTGAAAAGTTGAATAGATTGTGGAATAGCCAAAGAAGATGTAGCATTGTTATAAAACCTTTAAAATCTCTAAACAATCACAAGTAGGGCAGTTCATCACAGTTCATCCATTGCAACTGATTGATGAAAGGTCATTTACACCTGTAGGCTACATTGTATTTGGGAAAAGCAAAAGGTATCAGCATAATGTTATTTATGTATTTATTTGTTTGTTTGTTTGTTTGTTTGTTTATGAACAAAAACATCTCTGTCAGTTCCATGCCGTTTTCAACACCTTTCAAAAACAAAGGTCATTTTTGGATGGATGGATTTTTTGTGAATGTTTCTTCTTCTACATAAGATTTTAGTCATCTTTAGTTCATGTAATACTTTATTGTCAATGCACAAATTAAGTAACAGTAGTCTGAAACGTTATTGTTAATGCACAAATTAAGTAACAGTAGTCTGAAACGAAATGCTGTTTTACATGTAACCAGTGGTGCAAATAACTGACATGTCCAAATGGGCCTTGATGAAATGCGTCGCTAGACTGTTCATGCACATTTTAACGGGCCAAAGTTGAAGAACTGTTGTCCGTTATTGTTCGTGCAAATATAGGCTGATTCATGTTCCCTTGCATTGTGTAACTGAGGTCCATGGCTAGTCTGGCTTTCACCAGACCAAGCTCAATCTTTTAAGAAATAAAAAAATAAATAGCGGGCAGATCAGGCTGGGTTCACCCCAGCCTAGTCCATGGCACCCGATATTGTTTAATTTTCCGATTGAGATATCCACGCTCTGGCTATTCTAAATGCAAAAATGCATCAGGGAGTTATGACAAAACTGTAACTAACAAACTAGATCCTAATAGAAAGCTGTTAGCTTCCCTAAGCTACAGGTAGGCTTATAAGGTAGGCCTATTTACAACATAAATTGTCAATAGGCTATGCTGGCGACACAAATAAAATCTCCTTTGGAAAGATTACGCCTTACAGTATCAAGCGGACTGCCATATTGTGGCGAAAAGTTAAGGAAAGCGCGAATGAAGTAGCCACTTCTAAATGGG
>NW_027468630.1:32387702-32405202 GCF_046254945.1 Alosa pseudoharengus | reverse complement strand
AAAAAACACACACATACATACACACACACACACACACACACACACACACACACACACACATTCATCTCACACTTCAATACACATATTGCACAAGCATCTCGACATCACAATGTGTACACTCACACAATTCAAAGTAGAATGTACTATATACACAGATTCATAATCTGTCTAATCCTGTCAAAAACCCAAGATACAAATTTGTTTGTACATTTGATCTGAATAATCATGCTGTTGTGTTGTACTTGGTTATCGCTTGTCAAGGAGATGGCAACACAGTAATGTTGAAATGATTACATTCGATGCATCCCAAATTAGATGACTAAAAAACATTTTTTTTTTAAATAAATCCTAGAAAAGGTGACAATGAAAGCATATTATTACCCTTGTACAATTGGGAGGATAAACAAACAAATATTTTGGAATGGTTCATGTTAAGGTTTACTGAGGGCTTGTTTTGTCGATTTTCGATTATCTTTTGTCTTTTGTTTTTGTGTGTGTGTGTTTGTGTATACCTTGATTGAAAATCCAACTCCATGGCATCAACACGAAGGCAAATGGTTCCTTTGATTGACTGCACAAATGAGTTTGGAAGATCTCAGGCTTTGCCTGAGAGGTTCAGCTTTATAAAGTATTGGTTATTGTCACTCCTTTGCTTGGCTCTGAAGCCTGCATTCAGCATAGAAGACCCAACTAGGAGAGAGGACACTGTTATCACTACTGCCTGTTACCATGAGCACCATCAGATGCTCGGCAGAAATCCAGTAGCCGTTTTGTCCAACAGGTTTCATATATGAAGCATACAAAGAACTCAAAATGAAAACTGTACTGTCATTTGGAAACGGCCAGTAAAAACGAAAAACATACACTGATGAAAAATATATAATATAGGAATACTGTATAGGAATCACTCTTGTCATGTCCAATACTTAAATCTGTGGTAAAGAGTGGTCTATGCTACTGTAGATGAAAGGGGCTGTAATTATGTGTGCTAACACTGTTATGCTCTAAAAAAAGATTTACATATATGAATTTTTCAAACCCTTATGACTTTTCCCCATTTGGACTCTGTGTCAAGTTGAGTGGAAAATATAATAAAATAGTAATTAAAAACTAAGAGCCGTGACTACAAAATATTTTACAACCCAGCAACACCTCCAGAAACTGAGTCCAAGACTAGGGAGTATATTACTGGAGATGGAAGCAGCTTGTCCTCCACTGCGAGGGAGGCTACATCATAAACAGCATACACCAAACTCCCGGGCAGGAAAAGATGGGAGTAGAGGAGCTGGTCTGGTGTCATTCTACTAGTTGACCTTTACTCTGTTTCTCAGCGGTCTGATTCAAATAATTGGATTGGAGCATTTTTTCTCCCCTGATCTCTCTTGCTGTGTTTGTGTGTGTTGGCATGCATATGTGCTGGTTTGGAGTGTATGAGAGTGTATCTGAGAGTGTGACCTAGCTGGATTGAATGCACTGAATGGCGCCTCGTCTCTGTGAGTGTAGCGGCAGAATTTACAGTCCCTGACAAAAGTGTTGTCAACCCTTAAGTTGTTTTTTAAGCAAAATACACACACTTATGGAGTTTTTTTGAGAACACAAACAAACCAGAACCATTTCAATAGCTCAACACAACTGAAACAACAATTGGTTTCAGTTGTGAAGAAGAATGAAGAATACCCTGAAAAGTGCACCATGTTTAAAGTGAAGCATGGCCATGGCCAGATGATACTCTAGTCCTATTTTGCTTCCTCTGGCACTGATAATCAGCTCCAAATATTTGGACATCCTTGGAGAAAACATCATACTGTCCATAGAAACCAATAGAAAAGAAACTTGAGTAAACTTGAGTCTATTGTCCATTAGAAGTGGATTGTTATTTCTCAGGAATGCTTTCACAGCTGACGTCTGACTACCCATAACCTTAGCACTGGATTTTAACAATGAAAAGTGTGCTTTTATCAGAGCAAAAGACACTTTTTGTGAAGGGTGACAAGACTTTTGACCGTGTCAGTTTGACAGTATTCACTTCCCGCAGCATTTTGGTGATATTTTATGTTGAATTTGGGGAAACCAATTGTGGTTTCAGTTGTGTTGAGCTATTGAAATGGTCCTGGTTTGTTTGCTTTCTCAAAAAAGACTAAAAACTAAAATTTTAAAGGGGTGACAAGACTGTTGTCAGGGACTGTGTGTGTACATGTGTGATGCTGTTTCTGTGCTGGAGCTCTCCTCAGTCCTCCAGCACTCCCTCCCCCCCGCTCACGGCATTCCCACAGCCCCCCCCCCCCCAACTCACACACACACACACACACACACACACACATACACACCCCTACTGCGTTATCACCCCCAGCCCCACCCTCTCGTCCTCTCTGTCTCCTCCAGCCCCTGACACCAGCAGCCCTGGAGCTTCTGATTGGAATTAGAATCGATCTCATATCCTCTCTGCCATCCACACACCTCTATGGCCCCAGCAGCATGTGCTGGAGTGTCAGTGCAGCGGGACCAGGGGGACCAGACACCTGTGTGTGTGTGTGTGTGTGTGTGTGTGTGTGTGTGTGTGTGTGTGTGTGTGTGTGTGTGTGTGGGCACCTCAGCTTCTGATGGAGGGCTCTTTCATGTTCCCCCTGAGGAGAGGAGAGATAGGAGGGGCGATAGCTGCTGGGGTGAGTGATAGTCCAGCCGTGCCCCCCCCTCCTCCCAGTACCCCTCCTGGTGTCTGCTGGGTCAGCCCCTGCCCCCTGGGCTCCCTCTGTCTCTGCAAATAAAAGGAGACTTGTTAAGCATGTCTGAAGACGGTTGCCCGCACACACACACACACGCACACACACACACACACACACACACACACAATCACATAGGCACACACTTGGTACAGGCGCATACATATACGGTATGCAAGTGTTTCAGTCACATACTTACTCACATTCGCTCCAAATGGAAATGTCATCAAGAAGACAAGACCATGTAAGGGATGGAAATTGGCCGCCCACACTCTCCTTCAGAGCGCGTGTGCACACACACACACACACACACACACACACACACACACACACACACACACAGAGTGAATACTCATTCACTTTCCCCAGGCCTCAGGAGAGGAGAAGGGTCGTGGTCGTTAGGAGAGAGAGAGCCCCTCGGCCGCAGATGGACGAGTGTCACCATGTGTTGCCGTGGCGCTGAGGGGACAGGAGTAGGCTAGCCTTTGAGCTATCAGCACTAGAGACTGGCGCTTTGAAGGAGAACACACTGCCAGTCAGGCAGCCAGTGAGGACATCAGGAGGTTGGGGGTATTAGTTCAGGTATGAGAAGGCATGCAGCAGATTGGGACACAGAGCTGATAAAAGAAAGGACAAACAAGCTGATGGACGTGAGTGTATGAAGGTGCAAATAAATTATTGAAGTTAGGAAGTGGGGAAAACAAGCTGTGAAGGGAGAGAGAATGACCAAATACCTGCCAGACTGTTTGGTCACTGAACCTGCTGTCCATTCATAGCTCGTGATCTCTGAGTGCTGCAAAATCTTCCAGTCAATCATCAAGCAGACCACTATGCTTAGGTCCACCATGGGGCCACTGATGCCCATAATGGGCGCTATTCATCATTCTCTTTTCATTCATCCTCTCACATGCCTTCAGCAGCACTGCTTAATCCAAGGCTGTGTGAAGCCACTTACAAAGGCATGTCCCCATAGAAATGTATGTATTCATGTGAATCGCCTTTATTTTCTCCACTGTGTGAGAAATGGCTTTTTGTGAAAGGCTATGAGATTGTCCTCTGTGCAGCGGAAATGCTGCTGTGCGGCACGCCGCTACGGTGTTCAGAATGGTCCTGCTAAGATGAATAGGTCGCCGCAGTAAATTAATAAAGCCTTGTAATTGGTCTGTGCAGGTTTGATCCGCCTCCGCTCCAGCCCGCCCCCGAGGCTGCAGGGGGTGGAATACGTGCTGAACGTCACGGCGACGGACGACAACGCCTCCGGAGGTCCACAGCCCCTGTCCACCACAGCCCAGGTCGTGGTGCGAGTCGATGATGTCAACAACAACAAGCCTGTCTTCGAGCAGGTGTGCCCTCCTCACCTTTTGTCTGTCCCATGATGAACTGTGATGAGAACTTGTATTGCTCATTCCTTTGCATCTTTCTCAGTCTTCCCCCCTTTTTCATATGAGTATATGTGATTAAGAATCCTAGTGTTCATGGTGGACCTGTTATCTAGAGATTCATTAAGCATTTCTGCTCCTCCATCTAATCCTATCACCCTCCCCATCTACAAATCTGCGCTTGGTCTGTTTACCTATCCCCTATCTTCTCTTCATCTTTCTCTCTCTCTCTCTCTCTCTCTCGCTTTCTTTCTGCCTCTCATCTTCACCTCCCTCCCTCTCTCTTTCTATCCCCTAGTGGAGTGATTAGCCTGCCCAGCCACTCTATTTCTAGATCATCTAAGGTTTTTTTTTAATTAAGCGTTTGAAATATGTGCCGAATCATCATGGGCCTACCTGCGTTCTGCCGATGTCTCAATTTCAAATGAGATGGGCTTAACCCCAGAGATATTTGGAAGTCTGGAGCGCTGCAGTCTCTCTTCTCCTCCCTCTTTTCTCTGTACCTCTGGGCTTTATGTGTGCCATGGAGCCTGCCTCTTGGCAGACCGCCCCCCCCCCCCCTCACTCCCTGTGTTCTGGGAGTGCTTTTGTCTATAGAGCCATGTCTCAACAGCGCGGCTAGGAGGTAAATGCGATTTAGCCTCCTCTTACGTGAGGTCAGGCGCTGTTTCAAAAGGATGAGGATGGCGTTTTTTTGCAGCTCCTTTTCAGCTTCCTTGAATTGGGCTATCTGAGCTTGTTTAACGTTATAGTTACGTGTGGAGACTACTATGCCATCAGCTTTGGTTACAAATTATCCCACGAATATCTACTCTGCATTTTTGTCTGCATCTCCTGTGCCCCGTATCTTGGCCTGTGTCTCTCAGTGCATCTCTCTCCATGCATCTGTGTGTGTGTGTGTGTGTGTGTGTGTGTGTGTGTGTGTGTGTTGCGGCGCCACTCTCGCCGCTCAGTATGGGAGCCCAGCAGGCAGAGAGCGGGAGGCTTTCATGTGAAGTTTGCGCCCTCCTCTCCTCCCCCTCTCCCCTTTCGTCAGCCCCTCAGGTTTTATGTGTTTGGCGGAGACTCAGTCCGTTCCTGTGGATTTGTGAACATCAGTGACTCACTCCTTCCTAAGAGGAGCGCCGTCTCCCGAGCCCCGGCCCCGTCTGTGCCGGAGCCAGGATCCGGAATGTTCCGAGTGAGGGGCAAAGGGAGCATTGCCTTTTTTCTTTTTTTTTTGTGTGCGTGTGTGTGTGTGTGTGTGTGTGTGTTTGTGTGTTTACTTGTATAGTTGCATTGGAATGGGGGAGTTTTTTGGATCTGCCAAAGGTGTCTTTCATCTCCCAGAATCCTCTTGGGGCATTAGCTTGCAGGATGAGCTCTGACCTCGGAGTTGGCTGCAGGGATGTTGCAGGAGTACGGTTTGTCGGATGGTTCAGGGAAGGGGGGGAGGGAAGGGGGAGAGGGGGGCACTAGCAGGAGAAGGAAGAAGGACGGTGGAAAAGAAGCCTTTTGTCCTTAATTAGATGTCAAAAGTAACCATCAAAAGGGCACAAGTGATTTGGGAATTTGGTTTTCCTGTCTTATTTTTTGCAATTCTCTCAATTTCTTCAGAGAATAGCTTAAAAATGGTATGAACTGGGGAGTTGGGGAGGTTTTTAATTACGTTATTTGGACTGTTTCTTCCCTTTCATCAGCCTTTTTTATATCTCTCTCACACACACACACACACACACACACACACACACACACACACACACACACACACATACACATACACACACACATATATACACACACAGACACATACACATGCATTCTCCTACAGATGAAGATTAGGATGAGGGGTAGTGTATGGGTGCCAGAGCATGGCCCAATTATCTCTGCTTTCTTGCTTCTTCCCCAGTCATCCACCTGGGTGGAATCGATTCAAGGCCTCTTCAATTATAAAACACAGATGAGCCTCAACATGGAAAAATATTGCAGGATTAAATAGATTTTTTCCGCTTCTCTTCCTCTACACTCTACACAGGGCCCATCCCTCCATCCTTACTGGCCCAACATACAGTACACTCCTCCTCTCCTCTCTTCCCCTTTCCTCTCACATGTTTCTTATGTTGTCCTTTTCTATTGGAGACCGAATTTCTGCCATTTAACTTCTCTACTACTCTTTTCAATGGGACGCATTACTTCAGACAGTGATTGCTGTCTGGTTCCATTTTAGTGTTTAGTCTTATCAGCTTTACTTACCCTTTCCCTCCCTCTCACTTTATTTCTATGCTCTCTCTCCTTTGCCTTACCTCCCCTTCTCCTCCTCTCTCTCTCTATCACTCTCACTCTCTCCCTCTGTGTCTCTCCATCCACAGTGTCAGCAGTATAAGGAGCGGAGTTCTGTCTTGGAGAACCAGCCGGCGGGGACATTCGTGGTGCAGGTGCACGCCGTGGACGCAGATGAGGGGGCCAATGGGAAAGTGACGTATGGCTTCATGCACCGGGACAGCACCATCCCCGCTTTTAATATCGACCCAGACACAGGTAGTCCATCAACACAGACACTGGCCAAACAAATAACCATAGCTCCTCACAGTGCTGCTGCTCTACCGCAACACCACACACACTACTCATTTGGCAATGTGGACAGCCTCATATGCAAATATTGCTTAGTTTTGGTGCTATGTTGTGGTGAGACATTATTGGTATAGTTAAGCCGTGTTCTAATATGGTGATGGGAAGAGGGAGTATATGTTAATGTCTTGCTGTTCAGCAGAGGAACTCCGGTGAGAATGCCATGGCTGTACTTTTTTGCCAGCTCTTCAGTTACTTAATATAGGTGGGCTATAAATGTGGGGATCTCTCAGTTGGATTTTTGCACATTAATTAGTGCTTTATTGGAAGGTTGTCCCGAAAAAAAAGTACCTATATGCCAGGACTGCAGAAATGGAAATAGCCACTACTGCTGTGCTGTTCATTATGAAATACAGATATGGTTTTCCTTACAATCGTGGCCACATTTTTAAGACCATCTTGAAAATGTACTAATTTCTTCTAAATAGTTAGTGCATCATTAATTAAACTGATTGCATGAAATGTCATCATCCTTACGTTGGCCTAATGGTAATCAACTCACAATTTTCAATGTAGTGTAAGTAAACACTTGACTGTGCACTTGGCTGTGTTGTTGCCTTTTCTAAAAGCCCAAGCAAATGGGTCAAAACGCCTCACTCGTGCACGTGCAGAGGGCACACATTGTGGTTCTTCACCAGAGAGGCTATTCTAAATGAGTGATTAGTGAGAAGTTAAAGTATTGTGAGACTGATGCTGACTATGCAGTTGTGAAATGAGCTGATTCAGGGACCTTCGTGGAGAAGCGTTCTGAAGTGTGATCTTAAACTCATGGCCACGACTGTATGTTACTTTGGGAGGTGTGTCCCTTTCTGAGTTACACCTCACAGAAATTGATGGAGTAGCTGATTATTCTCCAATTGACTGTGATTCTGTTAACCATAACCTTTCCACCGTCTGCCTGGGGTAATGGTGTCTGAAGTCTGTGTCCTCCCATTTTCTCTCTCTCTCTCCCTCTCTCTTTTTTTTTTCTCTCTCTCTCTCTCTGTCTGTCTGTCTGTCTCTCTCCCTCCCTACACTTGGCACTCTCTTCACTCCACCCCTTTTTCATATGCTAAAGTTCATGCTTTGAAGAGCTCTGCCAATTTTCAAAGTTCAATCTAATTCACTTTAATCACATCCTTTCAGAAGTGTGTTGGCAATCACACAAGAAAGAAAGGAACAGCGTTTAAGAAATCCTATCCTCTTCAAAGAAATGAATCACTTAGGAAAATATTCACTGCCCATCAATCAGTGAGCTTTTAAGGAATAGAACGAGAGAAAGAAAAGGAATGGAGAGAGAGGAAAAAGAAAGGATGGACTCTACATTCTACATAACTTCACTTTCTTTTTGAGCATTCACACACATTTTACAGGTTTGTCTAAAAGCTGTAATGGCTGGAGGTGTATTCTGCTGTCCATCACGCTCACAGTGTTATATTGAGAGAGACGCACTCCTGTGCTTTTGGAATAGGCTGCCGGTAGGAAGTTAATCAAACTCTGGCGCAGCTGTGAAAAGCTCGGTGGGATGCATCCGTAATAGAGTTCTGACATGCATCAGAATCACAGATCAGAGCCGCGCGGCGGACCGACGCTGGCCAGACAGCGCGCCTTTTGTTTTGTGCCAGGGAGCCCGAGCGGCCGACTGATAACCGCGGAAATGATTTGATCTCAGGTGTGATCGTCACGGCCAGGAAGTTCGACCGTGAGCGGCAGAGAGAATACGCCGTGACGGTGACAGCCACCGACCAGGCCGCCGACCCGCTTATTGGAATCTGCCAGCTCAACATCCTCATCCTCGATGAGAACGATAACAGCCCCAAGTTCGAGAACCTCCGATATGAATGTGAGTTCATAAAAATACAAAGATACACAGATATATGAAAATATGAAAATACACACTCACCTGGACCCACATCACTACACACACACACACACACACACACACACACACACACACACACACACACACACACACACACACACCTACACACACCAGCATCATTATTGGGGTATTCACTCTGTGCACTCTCATTCCATAGACTTCCTGCGTGAGGACACCATGACTGGCACAAGTTTTCTGCGTGTGGCTGCGCACGATGATGACTACGGCTCCTACGCAGCCATCACCTACTCCATGTCCAAAGAGCAGCCTGAGTACCTCCAGGTCAACCCGGTCACTGGCTGGGTCTATGTCAAACAGCCCATCTCCCAGGTATGTCCCTCGCCATCACCAAAGCACATCACATCAACATCTTTCTCCTAAAAAAAAATCAAATGCAGGACCAAGTGGAACGGAATGGGAGAGGGACACAAGGTAGGAAGAAAGCAGTTGGAAGAACATTTGCATTCAGCTGTCTTGTTCTTGTACAGTTCCATCTGGTTCAGAACTAACTCTGTATTAAAACAGCAGGATTAGGCACAAGTCAGTCCCACATGGAGTTTAGACCATATATATAAATATACCATACATATATATAAATATACCATATATATATATATATATATATATATTCCACTGCTTGGTTGAATTTCCCATTGTCCTATGTAATTTAGAACGATCATTAACCGTATGTTATTTGCACACCTATGAAGTAGATCCATTTTTTTGGCCGTATCACACTTGTATATTAATTCGCCAAACTCGTTGTTAAGTTTAAATGAACTGTCACTGCATCCGAGCTGTAAAATGCAGACGTTCAGAACATGGCAACATTGTAGCATATGACAGAGGTGGCTTTTAGCTAGATGGATGACAGCAGGCTAAGTAAAATAGTGATGTTTCAAAGCTAAAGTTCATCAGAATTTTGGGATACGCCCGCTTGACAACGGGAGAGATAGAACTAACGACTGGCCTTTGGCCGTAGCAACCATCCATTTAGAACTAGTAATGGTAGTTTGTCCTGCAAGTTGAGAATTTAGTTGATATGTGTCGGAAGAAATTAGTTCTACAAACAAGACAGTTTTAGCAATTAAAACGTTTAAATTGTAACAGGAAATGAACACAATGCATGTGGCAACAGTGGAATAAGCGGGAAAATGGACTCCACGGTGGTCTGTTCACAGAAATTAATGCACTTACATATAATTACATGTGAGTCACCTAGTTACCTAATTGTTGCTTAGTGCACTAAGTGCACTACTTCTCCCTTGATTTGAATACATATGTCTAGCTTGTAACTTTGCCTACAGGCTACACTGAATGTTTATCAGCATGGGATACTCTTGGCGGTGCTTTTATTTGTCTGTCTGTTAAGTAGTGTCATGTGGATGCCAAATTTATGCACAATCTGCCTCATGATCTGAAGGCATGTTTACCACACAGAGCCAGTGTGAGGCTGTTGCCATGGTGACAGTGGTCCAGACAGAGCGGGACAGTTGTGCCTGGGAGTAACTGGTGTGGCCGCAAGGCAGCCAGGCTCTGGTGTGTGTGAGGGTCCCGCATACACACGGCTGCTGTAAACTGTAAACCAGCAGAGGGGGTGTCACTTTGACATCAGTACACACACACACACACACACACACACACACACACACACACCCACACACACACACACACACACGCCGACAAAGAGAAAGAGAAAGAGAGAGAGAGAGACTTTCTAAGTGCTGAAGGGGAAAAGTAAAGTCTGACTGACGTGTTCCTTTGGTTGCAGAGATCCTACATCAGCAGGCAGATTTTCGCCACAGACGGGGGAAACCGAAGCAGCTCAGTGGAGCTGGCGGTCACCATCACCAACGTGAAGAACCAGCCCCCACAGTGGGAGAGGGACACTTATGAGGTGGTCCTACCGGAGAACACCGTCAGGGACACACCCGTAGTGGTACGTCATGCAGCCTGGCTAAGGCATTAGCTGTCTGAACACAACTTTTTTTTTTAATAACGGGACACCTTTTTTTACAGCACAGCCTTATTGCTGCCAAAGGCCACATGCTTGGTGTAATATTTAGCTCATGAGCTTGTTCGGAGCGAATTGCATATGGCCGATTTTATGGGAGGACATTTAGCAAAAGCAATTTGGGTTAAGTGCCTTGCTCAGCTGCGCAACAAATCCCGTCTGGAGTTTGAACTGACAACCTTCCGGTCCTTGCTATGGATTACTTGGCCATTACAATAGGGCTCAGAGCCCCATCGCTGCCACTATGCCCATTATTTGTGTGCTTCAAGCACTCCAAAAGGCTGTGTGTGACTGAATAAAAATAGCAATTTAAAACGTGCTGATATTGCATGGTGGGTTGCTCGTCCAATGTGTTTACGCTATTGTTTTGTCCATGATGTGCAAAATGCATTGCATAGAGCTATGCATCATATTCCCTAAGACCAAAGCCCTGCGGCCCTCTCAGATACTAAGTGATTTGTGCTCTGCTGGTCATTGCACTGCACAAAGCATTATACATAATGTGCTTCAAAACGCAGTGGTGTCATTGTGTGTGAGGTCCCCTTCAACCTCTACACTGATCACCATGACTCTGCTCTGAGGTAACCCATGATTGTCGTAACGAGCTGTAGCGTGGAAAACTGCTGCCTTTCTGCCTTGCTCTGCTGAGGGTCTCTCATTCAGACTTAACCTTGCAGATAATAACAGGTACTGAGTGTGTGTGCTTGTGGTAATATTCAGTTGACTTGACTTTCACAGTTAATACAGTTCAACTGCAGAAAGTGATCTTGAGCTTTTTGAGAACTTACTTTTGGTCTTCCCCTCTCCATGTGTCCTTAATGTCCTGGGACAGCCCTTCTCCGTTCAGACAGTCCATTCCCATCAGGCTCTTCTCACCCCACCCTACCCAACACAGCCCAATCCCCAACCCACCACCCCCTAGTCCAGCAGGGTGTCTATTTTTAAAAGCACTGCCTCACCCCCTCCATCAGACTGGGGAGAGGACCAATCACTCACCCTGGATTATTAATGGCCATTTACTCTGACTTCTTACCCCACTTCATTCTTTTTAAACCACTCCTCTGCTTCAGGATTGGAAATTAATTTGCCAGAGTTTCTCTGGATCCTTTATGGGCTATTAAGGCTGTTAAAAATGCAGATGAATATTTTATTTAAGGAGGAAGACACTGCTGGGACTGGGAAGGATGGATGTACAGATGGAGTGACTTGTATTGCTTTCATGGATCGACTGTAAAAAATATTTATTTTCTTGTTAGCTGGGGGTGTAATGGAGCTTGCTTCCCGTTTTAATTGCTAGGGCGAGGAGATGTTTGCTTCGCTCACTTTTTGAGCGGAGACAGATGATTAGGAGGGAGGTTTACTTTCCGTCTAACTGCCTCGTCTGCTGCCAGTGTTTTCACATATGGGATGACCGGTAATGAATATGCATGTCTGACCACGCACAAAGCCACAGGGCTGTATTCATTTTGAACCAAGTATGCAATTTTTCAAAATTTGTTTTTAACGAGGGCTTCAATAACAATTATCACATTTCACTGCTGGTAATTTGTACCACATGCAGCCTCTGTTGGCCCACAAATATGCATTTAGATTGCTTGGGCTTCAGGCAGCTCCAGCTTGTGTAAATTGCACATCTCCTGTCCTTGTGTGAAACCTGCAGACGGTCAAAGCCACCTCACCGCTGGGAGACCCCAGAGTGACCTATAACCTGGAGGATGGGATGGTGCCGGAGACCAACATGCCCGTGCGCTTCTACCTGACGCCCAACCGCGAAGACGGCTCCGCCTCCATCCTGGTGGCCGAGCCGCTGGACTACGAGACCACTCGCCACTTCACTCTGCGTGTGCGTGCCCAGAATGTCGCCGCTGTGCCCCTCGCTGCTTTCACCACGGTCTACGTCAACGTCACAGGTAATGGCCACAGCCTCGCTCTTTCCCAAAGAAAATATTGCCCTTTGGAATAGCACCATAAGAGTAATGTGATGCGCCTCTATATGATTCATGACATACCACCGTTAGTTCAATCCCTTTTTCTATCTCTTGAAGTGCATCTCTCACACAAGTTCTTTCAACTAATCAGTCCTGATGGTTCTTTAGAGACCGTGGAGGAATAATTAATCTGCCTGCTTTTTGCCCCCTACCTCATTTGCCTCCTGTGCTCTCTTCTTAATCTGGACCGCAGCAATGCCCACTGCAGAGGGCTCAGATCTAGGAGTGAGAGGCCAGATGAGGTCGGCTGCTGGGGAGAAAAAGGGGTTGTAATGGATTTGGCCCTTGTGTTTAA
Organism: Alosa pseudoharengus; assembly: GCF_046254945.1. Taxonomy (NCBI): domain Eukaryota; kingdom Metazoa; phylum Chordata; class Actinopteri; order Clupeiformes; family Clupeidae; genus Alosa; species Alosa pseudoharengus. The sequence continues at coordinate 32,392,338 of NW_027468630.1, read as the reverse complement.
TTCATGGATTAAGACTTTTTACACAGAGAAAATGAAAACCCTCAAGTCCATCAGATGGAGATTAGAGTCAGTTGACCTGAAATGAGCTATCCTAGGATGTCCCACCGGAACAGCATTTCGAGGAGAATCACTCTTAGTTTGTGCCCCACTTGATGAGTTTTGTGTCAAGTGAGTGCCACATTGATAATGCATGCTCATTTGAGGCAACATGTCAAATATTCACATTCATTTACATTTCAAAAGTAAAGGTTGTGCTAAGTTTGTGGTGAGTGATTGAAGGACAGCATGTAACCTTTTGCAGAGGATAATTTCCACCTCCTTTCTTAACAAGGAAAAAAAGGATTCTGTTTGCTTTAAAGCTTTAAAAAAAAAAAGAGAAATCCGCTCCTTAGAGTCAACAAGAGGCCTTTGATGTCCCTCAGAGTCTCTTGTGGCTGCATTGGAAGGCTCCTATTCATCACTGTCAACAAATGTTTAGCCAAGGATACCCAGTGGTGTATAAAGCTGTGACAGCTGAAAAGCTTTTGTAATTCAGTAGGGAAGAGTGGCCTTAGAACCTTATTAAAATGCCTCCTGACGACAAGCAGAGGGGGAGAGAGAGAGAGAGAGAGAGAGAGAAAAACGAGTGAGCCAAACGATGAAAAATCACTGCTGCATGTTCCTGCTTCCTGCCTGACAGATGTCAACGACAACGTGCCCTTCTTCACCTCATCCATCTACGAGGCCTCCGTGACCGAGGGGGCAGAGATTGGGACCCTGGTGCTGCAGGTGTCGGCCAACGACTTGGACCTCGGCCTCAACGGAAAGGTGAGTAAAGCTGACCACGTGCTCTAACATGCCGAGATCAAATTCCTCTGCAAACTGGACAACACTCATGTTTTAATGAGCTATTATCAGCTTTTACCCACTATATTAGAGCTCAACAACAGAGGAATTAGGACTAAGGTTGATTTTACTTTCTGCTGATTAAGTTAGTAAAGATTATAAATCCCTGTGAGCCTAGCTGCTTTGTGTGATAATATTAGCATTGCGTTGACGTGGCTAGTTGAGCATAAATTGGAGTGATGTTACACAGTTTGCTTTTGCTCTCTCAGCATCCTGTTTGATCTTAAATAATTGACTCTTGGATAGGCAGTAGCTTGCATAAGACTCTTATTTTCTCACTGTCAAGCTTATCTATGATTTCCGCAGTTATTGTCATGAATCCTTGCTTAGTCAAGTGAAATAAATCTTATAATTAAAAGCAGTACACTGTGACCTTCATAAACACTATCATAAAGAAATGTATTGTTACATACCTGTATGTTAATGTATTATAAACAAATGTATTGTTGCATACTGTACCTGTATGCCTTAAGTATTTTACTTTACAATAGTCTATGCGCATCAGAACAATATAGAGAATGTATCTACGTTATAGTATTTTGGACAAGCCTACAACAGCTGATGAGGGTTCTAGGAGTTTGTTCCTTCATGTTAGGTGTTAGATGTTTCATGACATGTTTGTGATGCCAAAATGAATTGGGGGTCAATGGAATGCTCATGGTCATGTATTAGCCTCAGACCCTCCCATAGGTGGTATGCTTTCCGAACGTCTGCCAATACCCCCTTGGGTATTCACCACTCTCAAGAATCAAACGCAGGACCCTCTGCATGATACTCACCTTCTCTAACCACTATGTTATCCTGTAGGAACATAGGAAATAGGGACTGAACATAGATACTGAACACATTTATGTAAAGCAGCCAGACTATGTCTAAGTCTAAGTCATTTGTGATGAGGAAGGAGTTGTAAGCTGTAGGTCAAGCAGGAGCATCCCCCAATCTCACCACTCAAATGCATGAGAAGGAAGCAATCCTTTTGCAGCCATCCACGTCCTCCAATTGAAGATAATCTAGAGGGAAAATGTATTCCAGCAGCTAAGAATCATGGCAGATTGCAGTTAATTAGATAGCCCAGAATGTGTGTTCACCTGCATGTGTGTAATTCCCCCTCAGTCTTACAGCCCTTGGCCTGTGAGGACCTCCATCTTCATTATACAGTATAATCAACTGATAGCACACACGACGCATATGAGAAGTAAAGAATAACGGAAGGAAAGTAAAATATTATGCTTTATTATGTGAGGTTAGGCTACTGTGTATGGAATCTTCCCGCAGACAACGATATTTTAATGCATCAGAAAGGATTAATCATTTTCAGGTCAGCCTAGATTTGTGTATGTATGGAAAACTCAGTATTAACAAGTATTTTATGATGAAGATACACCTGCTTTTACTGACAGTGACTAATCTTTCCTGAACCAGGGCTCCATCCATGACACTGTCATGCAAAATAAACTAAAAACACTGCAAAAATGCAAAGTTCAAGTATCCCTGTGTTTTTTATCAAATGAAGCCCTTAGCAATGTTCAAACTCAAAAGGAATAATAAATACAAATAGGGTCCATGGCATTCTTTTTTCCAATTTCCTTTTTCTGGTGTCAAATAGGTTATTGGTGTCTGGGGCATCTCAGGCCTGGTGTATGAGACTGCTAGATGTCAAACTTATCTAAAAGATAAACAGGCAGTTTAAGAAGACTGCAAATATTGTAGGGTAATGGCATCTAGGCTACAAACAAGTTGAAATACACAAATGACTAAACTGTTGTTGTCTTCGACTGCTTAATAATCCATTTGGTGTTTGCTAGTGGAAATGAAGTGGAAGTGGCAATTCAAACATGTGATCTGAGATGGCTCAACCAAGACACATGTTGATCAATGTGTGAGCAGCCTCCTTGGCCACTTTTCAAACCGCCTCTGTTTCCTCCAGCCCTCATTCCTCATTCCAAGTCCAAACAGCATAGACTACCAACTGCAGTATCAGCTGTATGGAAATCTCCGTGTCACCCATGACCCGCTCCGATGTGCTCCTGCCCCAAACTCATTTCCTGTATCATATTAGTTACGCAATAGATGGTTGCATAAGAGATTAATTAGAAACACAGACCCAATTTACATTCGCATTTTGAAGTTATCAGTGTTTTCTCAAAATTATGTGCTACAAAGACTGTTTATCTTAATGTATTTGCAATGGAGATGTATGCGTGTACTGCATTCATAAATAAATGTTTCGACTTCACATAATTTTGCTATTTTGAAGTGTGCTGTTTCGGCAGGCCTTAGTGTATATGTATGTGAGGGTGACTCTTAGATTGAGGTGCATACAATTGTAATAATCCATTAAAAACAGAAAATACTCCTAGTCAGGTCTATGTGTGCAGTCTATAGGCTCTCAGTACTGACCTAATGACCCGCTTATCCTTGTGTATGTGTAGAGAAGGCTGTGCATATAAGCTCCTTTTCTTTAAAAACTTCTCTTTTATTCTTTTTTAAAGTTTTTTTTCTCCTTCTCTCTCTTTCTCTCAATCTCTGTATCTCTTCTCATGCACAGTGTTCATGACATTTCTCTCAACCGTAGAGCCTCGCGATGTTTGTCTGATAATTGATTTAACTTCAAGGATAGTGTGGGTTGGATTTCATCTGCCCTTTTTTTTTACATGGAATGCTTTGCGAGCGCAAGGCTGTCCTTGGCTGTTTAATTAGTTTCACTGGCTTCAGTAGTCTCTCAATAGCAGACTCAATCATAGCGACTATGCATTCTCACATTTAGATAATGAATATCATTTGTGGGCGTAAATGCTAATGTAGTTGCTCCCCCCTTCTCTGTCCATTGAAGATGCCAGTTGTTTTTAATAACCTGACCCCCTACAAGCTTTTTATTATGGCATTACATTTAATTCAGCTTTTTATTTTCACTATTTGTGCTAATTCAGACAGCGGGGCACCATTTATCAAACATGTCGTGCTGTTTTACAGCGGCCGCTCAATGAATTGTATGCGATAATTGCTATTTGAGGCCGCTGGGGGCCATTCAGAATCAGCCTGGGCACCTCGTTGTCATTTCAAGCTTTTGGCGCAGCACTCAGAAGGGCTCATTGTTTCTCAGGTGAATAGGTCTTGATTTTCCTGCTACCTGCAAACTGGGAGGCAATATGTCTTTGTGGCAAAGAGTAAAAATAAGCACAGACTGAGGGGTCCCCCTAGGTTATTATTATTGGATAGAGCATGAACCCACACGTCTCCTGTACAACTTAATTAAAGTGGGAATTAAAAATGGGTTGGCAAAGTGCCTTAGTGGCATTCAGGGGTCACACTCATGATGGTAGGTGAATCATAAGTGTGTGTTTGAGAGTAGTTTCAGTTCAGTTCAACCCAGACACTTCTGCACTTCTCCAAGCCCTCTAGTTCTTCAGTTGAATTTCCTGAACTACCTTGAATATGTCAGAACAAAAATGGACACGCTTCTGACCCTGCACCTCTTTCTCTCCCTGTTCTCTGACCACCTTGCACCCTCCTGTCCACAGATATCCTACTCTCTGCTGAACGACCGCAGTGGGGACTATCAGTTCTTCCGCATCGATCCCGAGGTGGGCTCCATCTACACAGAGGCAGTGTTCGACCGCGAGACCAAGGGCTCCTACCTGCTGGAGGTGAAGTCAGTGGATGGATGGGAGTCAGCTAGGCCGGGCAGACATGGGCAGCCCAACTCGGGTAAGCCTGGCTCCAATGATCACCACAGTCTGGTTTAGCTCCA
>NW_027468630.1:32377702-32382702 GCF_046254945.1 Alosa pseudoharengus | reverse complement strand
ATGATTAATTTGCAGACACTGGAGGGCAAACCAAAAAAGGCTCTCAAGCTATTTGAGAGCAGACTTTTGACTACTTTTGACTACGAGTAAAGGGGAAAGTTTCTCTGAATAGCTTTCGAGAACTAGTTTTCAAAACAAGACTGATCCCATGGATGAGTCAGTGTCAGCAGCCTTCAATAATTAAAGAGTGTTGAGCTCCGGCGAAAGAAAGAAAAAAAGGCAAGAGGAGAGTTAGCTGTGCTGAAGTAAACCCAGGCAATATTCTCTTTGATGTTGTAGGTAACTGCCTCTGACCCAGATAAGGATGCTGACCAGGAAGCCCTGCGGTATTCACTCCATGGCCAAGGAGCGGAGAGTGAGTTCATAATTGATGAGGTGACAGGGAAGATCTACGCCCAGCGGACACTGGACCGCGAGCAGCGTGCCGCCTGGCGCTTCGTGGTGCTGGCCACGGACGAGGGCGGCGAGGGGCTCACGGGCTTCACCGACGTCATCATCAACGTGTGGGACATCAACGACAACGCGCCGGTCTTCGCCTGCGCGCCCGACAACTGCCACGGCAGCGTGCCGGAGAACTCGCTGCCGGGCACCGCCGTCATGGAGATGACGGCCACCGACCTGGACGACGCGGCCGTGGGCCAGAACGCCGTGCTCACGTACCGGATGTTGGGGAGCGGCGGCGGTGGGGGCGGCGAAATGTTCACCATCAACCCGTCCACGGGGACCATCTCTGTGGCGCGCAGCGGGCTGGACCGCGAGCTGACCGACGCGTACACGCTGGTGGTGGAGGCCCGGGACGGCGGCGGCATGAGCAGCACGGCCACGGTGAGCGTGCGCGTGAGCGACGTCAACGACCACGTGCCGCGCTTCCTGGAGCGCTCGTGCCACGCCGCCGTCCCCGAGAGCGCCGAGCCCAACGCGGCGGTGCTGGAGCTGGTGGCCGAGGACGCCGACGCCGGCGAGAACTCGCTGCTCACCTTCAGCGTGGTGGCCGGCGACCCCGAGCAGAAGTTCTTCGTGGAGAGCCAGCGCGCCGAGCGCCGCGGCACGCTGCGCCTGAAGAAGCGGCTGGACTACGAGCGTCCGGCCGAGCAGCGCTTCAACCTGACGCTGCGCGTGGAGGACCTGGAGTACTCCAGCGTGCTGCACTGCGTGGTGGAGGTGCTCGACTGCAACGACCACGCGCCCGTCTTCATCCCCCACTTCCTGCCGCTGCCGCCCGTCCGGGAGGACCTGCCCGTGGGCTCCAGCCTGGCCACGCTGGCCGCCACCGACTCGGACTCCGGCCTCAACCGCCAGATCACCTACAGCATCGCCCCGGAGTCCGACCCCCTCCACATTTTCCGCGTGGACCAGACTGGCCTGGTGACAGTGGCCAGCCCGCTCGACCGGGAGAGCGCCCCCCAGCACTACCTGGTCATCCTGGCCACGGACCACGGCACGCCCGCGCTGACCGGCACCGCCACCGTCCAGCTCTCCCTGGTGGACGTCAACGATAACGGGCCAGAGTTTGAGGCGGCGTACGCCCCCGTAGTGATGGAGAACGTTCTGGGACCTCAGATGGTGATGCTGAACCAGACGTCGTCGCTGCTGCACGTGGTGGACAGGGACGCGGAGGAGAACGGCGGGCCCTTCACCTTCACCATGCCGCTGGAGTTCCGCCTCGCCAACGACTTCTACCTGCAGGACAACGGCAACGGCACGGCCACCATCACCGCCCTGCGCGAGTTCAACCGCGAGAGCCAGAAGGAGTTCTTCCTCCCCATCATCATGACGGACAGTGGTCACCCTCCAATGACAGTCACAAACACGCTCACGGTCACCATCGGAGATGAAAACGATCATGCCCACCAGGCGGGAGAGAAGGAGATCTACATTAATAGCCATAGAGGTGAGACTGAAGTCATTGAAAAGTCTTGTCTTGTCTTGTCTTGTCTTGTCTTGTCTTGTCTTGTGCTCCCATAGTTCCAATAAAACCTCTCTTAGCATGCCCTCGAGAAATAAGAGAGAAAGGGAAAGCTTGTAAAAATGTTCGATAATTCAATTGAAAAACTCAACAATAAACCAATTCTGAAATAGCGCCATTCAGACTTTTTTTTTAATGCCATCATAGCCCTTGTACAGGTGACTATTCTTGGGTAAGTGCTAAAAATGTCTGTTAAGAGAAGGAAATTGATTTCATAGCACATGATTTCATAGTCGTTGACTCCTTTCTTTTTACCGGGCTTGGTATGAATAAGTTATATGAGTAATATGTATATGTGTAATTTGTGGTCCTGGTACATTTTGTTCAGCATGGTAGTGACACCAGTATGATCAGCACTGAGCACAATGAGGAGGGAATGGATGTTGCGCGTTGGTTAGGGTAGGGCCAGATTAGCAGCATTAGCCCAGGGTCACATCTCCGACTGGTTTTTATACCTCATACCTGACTGTGGAGTGCAAGTCCCCTTAAAAGCTTTTCCTCCTGGCCCATGCCCATTATGTTTGTTCCACTCTCAAAAAGCCTGTATCTAAATGTAGAACAAAGACTTAACATTCACTTAGACACACATCCACACACACTCACTGACACACACACACACACACACACACACACACACACACACACACACACACACACACTCAGTCAATCCCCTACACAAAATATACAGCTGTCTAAATCTATTTCCACCTCCTCCTCTCTGCAGGACGAATGCCAACCACCATCTTGGGGAAGGTCTATTCCCCAGATCCGGATGACTGGGACAACAAGACCTACGCCTTTGAGGGACACATCCCAAAGTAAGCTGTTCCTTCAATCTCCAGCGCTCTGCCCCCCCCCCCCTCTCTCTCTGTGCCTCTGTCGCTCCTCACATCTCTCACTCTTTCATCAGCGCTCGCTATTCATCTCCCTGCCAATCCAGCCTTCTCGTCTCCCTCCATCCTTCTGCTTCCCCTCCCGAGTCCCACAGCTTCATCGCCATGCTCTTAAAAGACCCGCAGCAAGCCATTTTCCCCTCTCTTCTTCCTCCAGCCTCCCTTGATCTGTCTCTTTCTCCCTCCATCTGTCTTTCATTCTCTCTCTCTCCCTCTTTCTCTCTCTCTCTTTCTCTCTCTCTCTCTCTGCCCCTCCCCTCTCTCTCTCTCTCTCTCTCTCTCTCTCTCTCTCTCTCTCTCTCTCTCTCTCTCTCTCTTTGCCCCCCTCCCTTCGTGTTGTTGTAGTTGGGCTGTGGGGCATGAAGCAGAGCAGAGGTTTGACAGGGTGTTTTTGAGGCACACTAAGCCCTGAGACATCTCTGAGAGTCCCCACCCCCACCTGAGCCATCTGCCCCCCCACAAGCCCCCCTTTCCAAAAGCACTGCTCATGTCACACAACACACAAAAAATCTCCCCTGATGGCCTCAGATCCAAAAAATCTACACTCAAAAAGAAATCCAGAGTGAATTTATTCATTTCACTCTCAAGAGCAAGGAGCTGTTGAATCTATACAGATTTAATATTTAATTACCTCTCTTGCCTGGCCTATGTACATGTGTGTATATGTGAATGTGTGTGTGTGTGTGTGTGTGTGTGTGTATGTGTGTGCGTGCATGTGTGCACATGTGTGTTTGTGTGTTATTAAGACAGCGTGAGTGTTTGTATTTCGTCTACGTGTGTGTGTGTGTGTGTGTGTGTATTTGTGTGTGTGTGTGCATGTGTGTGTGTGTGTGTGTGTGTGTGTGTGTGTGTGCGTGCGTGCGTGCGTGCGTGTGTGTGTGTGTGTACGTGTGTGCGTGCGTGCGTGCGTGCATGCGTGTGTGTTTTGAGTGACACTATCTGTCTGATGATGTGAACTGATGTGTGAATGTGTACGTATAGGGTCACCACAGCATTGCAAAAGCACAGGAAGCAGGCTGATAAAGAGTGAGATGCGCTGTTGTGTCAGGGGAGATTGTTTTGGATCCGAGTGCTTTTGATTGTGGCTGCTTGATCCCGATGAGATGTGGCGTTCTCTTTCTCCCTGATAAACCCGTCTTGATGTCTGTCCTTCCTCTTTATGGCCCGTCTTATCTCCACGTTAGCTCAGACGGACGCTCTCCCTCCCCGTGTTCAGCTCTCCTCTCCGGAGTCCTCCTGGGATTCTGGACAGAGTTCCCGTCGCTGAATCACTGCATCCGCTCTGACACTTGTGCACACTCACCGTTTCACGTGTCCCCTTGTTTACTCCCGACGGACTACGAGGATCAACAGGAGCCTCACGGCTCTTTACATCTCCCCATTTAGCTCGCTAACCCTCTAACTTCCTGTCGTTTTTTTCTTCCTCTCATGCCATCGCTGTAGAATTCTCCTGCTTTCTCTCCTTCCTCTCTATCAAATGCAATTTTGAAGGTGCTTTATTAGCATCGTTATTCAGATACAGTGTTGTCAGAGAGCAGTTATTTTGTAATGTAACACTGAAACATGCATTTGTCACAATATGAATGTAATTTGTACACCCACATGTACGTAAACAAACTCACTCGCATAACACACACACACACACCACATACACATACCTTTACAAAAACTTGGAAAGCAATATTTTCTGTCTGACTCATTCTCTCTTGCAGTTTCTCCCTCTAATTATCCTTCACTGGATCTCTCTCTCTCTCTCTCTCTTACTCCAACTCTATTATTCATATTTATATTAATAATTTCTATAGCACTTTGAATGCTTGAATGTTTGAAAGGTGCAATAAAAACAAAGTTGCCTTGCCTTGCCTTACCTGTTCACTATCTCTATCTCTATCGACTAACTGTGTGTGTGTGTGTGTGTGTGCCCTCAGCTACTTTCTCCTGAACAAGCGGACAGGCTTCCTCATCATCAAGGAGAACACCCCGACGGGCACCTACAGCTTCCAGGTGCGCGTGTCGGACGGCCTGTGGCCCGATGCCGTGTCCACCGTCACCGTCCATGTCAGGGAGCTGCGCGACGAGGCCATCCACACCTCCGGCTCACTGCGTCTGGCAGGTACGTGACCTCACCGTGACCTTTCAAC
>NW_027468630.1:32360202-32365202 GCF_046254945.1 Alosa pseudoharengus | reverse complement strand
AACATGAAATACAAATGCCATTTATGCGTTTTATAGGTCACTTTATGACTTTGATCTTATTGCGGTGCTACATAAACAGTGGCGCGTTGCCTGTGTATGCTCTGGGAGGGGGGATGATTTAGGCGTGACACGCAGGCAGAAGGGCGCGTGAAGGTGAGGTGTGTATGTGAGACTGTGAGTGTGTGTGTGAGAGCAAAGACAAACACCTGTCAGCCTCCCCCGTGGTGGGGCATGCGGAAAAAGCCCCGGCACCAACGCTGCCAGACGCTCCGATGTGTGACGAAACCCGCTGAAACCCGCTGAAACCCGCGTAGCAAGTCTCTCCCTTCCCCCCTCCTCACCCCTCCCCTCCTCTCCTCTCCTCATCCTGTCTCCCGTCTTTTCCTCTCCTTGCTTCCTCGCCTCCTAAAGCGCCACCGAATTGAAGATCAAGTGGACTTTCCAGATGGGTCCAAGCCACCATTTGTAAATCTAATGGGCTCACCTGGGAGACCCCTAGCAAATATGAAGTGCAGCGCGCTTTTCTTCTCTCAGCTTTTCAATTATCCTGCTCTGCCACCGCTATTGATTTTCCCTCCTTGAATAACAATATGAGAGCAGAGGGCCGCTGAGGCCAGGTGATAACTCCCCATCATTGTTACACAAGACTTTTTTTTATCTTGCGTCTATTTCTTCTTTCACTCTCTCCGTCTTTCTTTTTCTCATGGTCAGGACTCAGAAATCCGTTGTTAACACCTCATTCCTATAGACGATTAGACGTGGAGCCGCATCGTCTCTGAGTTTTGGGGGCAAACACCTAAATGCCTTCCCGTGTCGGCATGTGTAGATGGAGAGAATTTTGATGGGTGTAACAGGTTGTGTTTTTTTTTTTTTTTTTTTTTGCAGTCGAGGAATCTCCCATTTAGCCCCCAATGCTATTGATTCAAATGCCGGTGCCTTGAATGAGCATGGGGAGGCCTCCCTACTGGAGCGTGGCTGTGAGCTGTAGTAATTGCTGGTGGGCCTCTGGTGAAGACGGCTAATCGCCCTCGGTGCTACAGGGGGAATTTTCCTCTCGCCGAGCGATTAAAAATGCAGAGAAATGAACACATCATAAATATCAACCTGGCAGCTACCAAAGGAAGCATTTAAAAATGGAACAGTGCACATTTGAATCCTTTATTATTTATCTACAATATGGTAGAGTTGTACCTAACACCCTCCACCATCTCTCTCTCTCTCTCTTTCTCTCTCTCTCTCTCTCTCTCTCTCTCTCTCTCTCTCTCCATACACACGTTCTCTGTCTCTTTCTTTCTCTATCCTCCACACAAATTCTCGCTGAAACTCGCTCAGACGCATGTTGAAGTACTGTGAGTGGCGCACTCGCACATAAATACACACCCACATTCTTACACAGTCTCAAAGCCACTTTCACACTACCTGGTTACAGGCGTTGTCGTCTCCACTCTCTCTCCATCACCTCCGCTGGGAGTGACATGTATTGATGTGCACATATGCTGCAGCACAGCCATTCCCATGTAAAGCTGTGATCTGAGCCAGGGATGTCAGGAAGCGGCAGTTGTGTGTCTGTCTCTGGCATGATTGATCACACACACACACACAGACACACACACACACACACACACACACACACACACACACACACACAGACAGACACAGGCACACACATACAGACACTGACACACGCACACACTTCAAATGGTTTCGCTTGTGAGAGCTACTGAAGGGCCTCACAGTCATCCACAATCTGGCGATGCCACTGCAGTGGTCGTTTTCCTTTCTCTCTCTCTCTCTCTCTCTCTCTCTCTTTCTTTCTCTCTCTTTCTATCTATCTATCTATCTGTCTTTCTCACTCTCTTCCTCTCTCTCTTTTTCCATAATTTTCCCTCTTTCTCACTCTTGTTGGGGGTCTGCATATGGTGGTTCCCCAAAGATGTACACACACGCTAGCTTAAGATCCCATTCAAACATATGTCCCGTCATTCGCCTCAGATTTTTTATTTTTTAATCACCTCTGAGATGCAAAGACGGAGGGGGGGGGGTGGAAAGTGGAGAAGCGAGCAAGTTAATTTGGTTGGGACTTGTTTAATTAAAAGAAGAAAGTCAAACCCAGGATTTGGGTCTGGTCGGACATGCTAAGCGTGTAATGTGCCTCTCTGTCGGCCTGCCGTCGGATGCTTTGTGCACCCAACCCTGCTCTAATCCCGGCTTTCTAGCCCTTTTTTTAGCGCCGCACATATTGGCTTTTCTCCGATGAAGTGAAATTACTTTTGTTGGGCAGCCGGCGCGCGCACTGCAGGCGCATTGAGTGTGTCACGAGCGTCTGTCTCGCTCGACTTCGCTGCAGGCGCAGGAAGCCACATTGACTTCTGTCATTTCAGCTCTCACTGAAAGTCACTCCTGGATTCAGTGTCAGTGTGTCAAGAGGAGCGGTTGGTATGTGTGTGTGTGTGTCTGTTTGTGTGAGGGGGAGGGGGTGTGTAGAGAGGGTGTAAGTGTGAGAGGGTGTAAGTGTGAATGTGTTTCATCACATTTATTTGTGTTTGTATGTGTGTGAGTGTCCGCGTCAGAGTACATAGAATTGTTTTCCCATGCATGTGCATGGGTGTGAATGCGTGTGTGTGTGTGTGTGTGTGTGTGTGTGTCTGTGTGCGTGTTCGCCTGTGTGTATGTGTGTGTGTGTGAGTGTGTGTGTGTGTGTGTGTGTGTGTGTGTGTGTGTGTGCGCGTGTGTGCGTGTGTGCGTATGTGTGTGCGTGTGTGCGTGTGTGCGCGAGTGTGTGTGTGTGTGTGTGTGTGCGCGTGTGCGCGTTCGCCCGTGTGTGTGTGTGTGTGTGCGCGTTCGCCCGTGTGTGTGTGTGTGTGTGTGTGTGTGTACATCTGAGTAAGATTATACGTATCTATGTGTGTGCATGGTGTCACACGCACGCCCATCATGATGATGCATTGGTATTTTTTGGGAGCACATTTGCACACAGCACATATGGACCACATGTTTTGTGTGTGTGTGTGTGTGTGTGTGTGTGTGTGTGTGTGTGTGTGTGTGTGTGTGTGTGTGTGTGTGTGTGTGTGTGTGTGTGTGTGTGTGTGTGTGCGCGTGCGTGGACATAAATGAATGGTTCAAATGTGTGTGTATCTTCACGCGTGGGTTCCACCCCTCTGCACATCAAGACCTGCGTCTTCTAAATGAATAGCGTCCTCCGTGAGCGCGATAACCCCAAAAGTCACACGTTTGCGCTCCAGCCAGACTGATAGCAGAGCGGAGGCAGGGGCATTTATCTCCGCTGTCTGAGTGCCGGCCAGAGATGCACACTCAGGCACCGCACTGCGCCGCCACGGCCTGCCCCACTCCGCTCCGCTTGCTGAAGAGCGCCGTGAGGAAGCAGATAGCGGGATGCCCTCCACCCCCCCACAACCCCCCCCCCCCCATCACCATCTCCAGATGTGCCGGCAGCCGCGCCCTGAGATGGCGCTTTAGATTTGAAGGAACAACATGTAGATAATCGTGGCATGGGGATTAATGGCAGGATTGGAGAATGAGGGTGGAGGGGATTACTTTGTCCTCCCACTGCAACGCTAACAAATGACAATTCCCCATGCTGTGAATGCTAAGGACAGGAAATGAACAAATGGTGGAGAGAAGGAGGGAGGAGGGGGGAAAAGAGCCAGCTGCCGTAAGAGGATTGGGCTGGAGTCCAAACAGCCTGAAATGAAGGTTAGAATTTGGCCGGTGGAGTAAATTGGTCAGATTTAGACCTTGAGAACACATTTCCACACAGCTAGAAGGTAGAACACTGAAATCCCTTTCTCCCTTTTGCCCTATATTTCTGTTTTTCTTTCTTTCTTTCTTTCTTTCTTTCTTTTCTTCTTTTGTTCTCACTCTCTTTTCTTCTTTCCTCACTACCATTCCGTCTCAATGCAGTTATGCTGAGCTGAGGTGCTGTAAATTGGCCTCATTGGCATGACAGGCAGATCCTTTCATTGCACCTGTTCCCACTTTCCCTTTCTTCAACTCCCTGATGGTCTGTTGCCAATGGCCATATTCCTGTCACATCACAAGATCAGCATACACACACACACACACACACACACACACACACACGGCTCCACGACATAGTGCTCCTCGTACTGCGGCGGTGTTTGTGTCCTTCCCGTATGCGTGGGCAGACTTGCAGGCTAGGAGCTCTAACCACAACCAGACACCACAGCTCAGACTGATTGTAACCTGACCGCCCCCCCCCCCCACCCCTGCCCTGTCGACTGGCCGGCCTGCACTCCTGGGCCCTGGGGTTTGTCGCCTCGATCCTTTTCGTGAAACGCGATCTTGAAAGAGCCCTGCCGAGCCTGGGGATCTTACTCATGTAGTAATTGATTTAATTCTCAAAAGGGGGTGAAATGTCATCGGATTGCAAACAGATTGTAGACCCCACCCCACACACTCACACTCACACTCACACTCACACACACATTACAGTGCGCATATATCCCTCCAGGAAGGAGAGACGAGAGAAGAAGCCATTGATGTTGCTTGAATGGAGATGGTCCCAGTCGTCCCCCCTCTCTCTCCCTCTCTCTCTCTCTCTCTCTCTCTCTCTCTCTCTCTCTCTCTCTCTCTCTCTCTCTTTCTCTCTCTCTCTCTCTCTCTCTCTGTCCCTCTGCTGATGGATGGGCCTGCTGCTGCTGCTGCTGCTGCTGCTGCTGCTAGTACGACGCACGCACGCCTCACGCCTCTCTTTTCCTGGAGTTTGACAGCAGAATGTTCAGCATGTGACACCTTTTCAGTGTTGATTTTTCTCCTAAACTACACCCAATGTAGTCGCTCACTCTTTCTGCATCTCTCTCTCTCTCTCATTCTCTCTCTCTGCTCTTTATTTGATTCCCTTTTTCCTGGCACTTATGTCCTTGTCTCGCTTGTCTGCCCGTGCTGTTTTGTTTTGTTTTGTTTTGTAAACACAGGCGTGTGTTTCATTAGAGCATGCTGGTGTTATTAAAAGGTGTGTG
>NW_027468630.1:32332702-32355202 GCF_046254945.1 Alosa pseudoharengus | reverse complement strand
AGGCTCGGCTCCAGCAATCACTTGGGCAAATTAGCCGGATGAATGAGGGTTTGGGTGATTATGGGCGGCCGAAGTGGGCACCGCGGGCGCCGGCAGCTCCATTAGCCCAGCCGCTCCTCTGGCGCTGCTTATGCCAGGCAGGCAGTCGGCAGAACCCCCCCCCCCCCTCGCCCGCCCGCCAGCCCGGTGCCTTAGCAACGCTCCGATCTGTGCTGCTGCACCGTACCCAGTTCCCTGCCGAATGCTGTCAGAATGCAAATGACTTCAAATCTAGTAACTAGGTTGTGTGTGTTTTTCTCTCTCCCTCTTTCTCTCTCTCGTTCTCTCTCTCTCTCTGTCCTGCCTCCTCTCTCCTAGGCTCAGAGTCCAATACTGAAGTGTTTACTGTCGCTGAGTATAATTACTTGCTGCCCTCATCTTGTTTGATTGTTTTGTTTGATTGTTTTCATGCGACATAGAGACATGGAAATTAGGTCACACTCCCTGAAACATTGTTCCTTGTTAATTTGAGAAACGCTGGCATGATGATTGTGTTCGTTTATACCATATTTTTTTTTTTTTAATGAGATGATGCATGTCATCCTTGGGGAGAAGATAGTTCCTGTGCACTCACTCACTCACACACACACACACACACACACAAACACACACGCACACACACACACGCACGCACACACACACACACACACACACACATAGACCCACTCAGACATGTGTGGGGATGGTGTGTCTGGCAGATGAAAGTGGGGTGAGAGATCCTGTTACACCAGCAGTGTGACATGCACATTACGGCCAATTTGCCCAAACCTGGTCCACAGTGGAACCTCCCAGATGCTGCGCACTGCAGAGGGGCTCAAATATCACTTTCAACTTCCCGCATCTCCACCCCATTTCCTGCACGCTCAAGGAGGGGACAAAAAATGCCTGACAGCCCATTTATATTAAACTCTCACACACACACACACACACACATACACACACACACACACACACACTCTCATCCACAGAGAGAGAGATACACAACCTCTCTGTCTGTCTGCAGTCCTCTAGAGTGGGGACCTGATTTGTATATAGTGAGTGATCCGTAATGCTATTTATTCAGTCCATATGCTGCCTAGCCGCGTGGCCTTCCCTCTGGGCCTGCCGGGACGTGGTCATTTCTCATTTGGCTGAGCGCCGGAGTCAGAGGAGGAGGTGCTGATGAGGTCAGACGCAGCCCCCCCCCTCCCCTCCCAATCCCAGCGCCCCATTTCCTGATTTAGGGATTAATTGTCAGTGATGTAGAGGGCAGCTCAGGATAAATAAGCAATGGGCTGTGTTGTGCTGCAGAGCCCAGACTGCACCAGGAGGCCTTCAACTTTTGAGATTAGGAGTCTATGGCAACCTGAGCTCAGCAACATTCGCCCACCTGTCACAAACACACACACAGGAATCATCCAAATCTGTGATTGTAGATGCACTGTGATGGTCCACTTACCTAAGGACACTGGAGATTTGTGGGAAATGATAGATGTTTGTCATAAAACTTCCTGTTTTCATCTCCCTCTCCTTTTATGGTTGCCTCCCTCTCGGGTTATGTTTCATCTCGGGCCTTTTGTGCATCGTCTTAGCAATATGTTCACGCAATCTCTGGTTCACATCTGTTCCTGCATAGCACACACAGATGCGCACTCTCATATCAAAGTTGCAGGTGTATGCATACTCCCGCGCCGCATACTCACTCACTCACACAAACGCACACACACACACACACACACACACACACACACTCAAAAACGTTCCATAGGGCTTTATGCAGCCTCCTGCTTGTCCACAGCTTCTTATCCAACTGCGGTGAGCAGCATCCTCGCCTCTCTTGGTCTCGCCTGTCACTCACCCCAGCTCCCGCCTCACCTCTCTCCTGCTGCTCCCTGTGGCCGCTGTCATCCCCACTAATGTTGCGTCAGTGCGATAGGCTCAGTGCGAAGGATGCACTTAACTCCAACAGGCCAGATTGATGCCGGGACAGCCGCAGGTACAAAAGGTTGAGTCAAGGGCTCCCCTGGCTGTTTCCTTCTGAAAAGAGCTCTGTTTGTCTGTCTGTCTGTCTGTCTGTCTGTCTGTCTGTCCGTCCCCCACCTACAAGGCTCCGCTCTGCTTGAGATTTGTCGGTCAAATGTAGATAGAGGGAGAGGAGTAGGAGGAAACAGACAAGTGAGAGAAACAAAAGTGGAACAGATGGAGGTGTGTGTGTGTGTGGTGGGGGGATGAGGTTGGCAGTGGACAGAGAGACAAGAGGGAAGACTGCAGACGATGGTTGAGGAGCGCTCAGTAAAGCTGTGAGAGAAATAAAGAGAGAGAGAGAGAGAGAGAGAGAGAGAGACATGCCATAGAAGAAGCAGTAAGTAAGACAAGAAGAGTGTGATGGCAAAAGAGGAAACTCTGAGCTGGGGGCAAATAGAGGGACTGACGAGAGGAGAGGAGAGAGGAGAGGAGAGATATGCAGTTAGTGGAGCAGACTCCTGATGAGAGCAGAGAGAGGACATGAGTGGGTGGAGAGAGAGCTGAGCCTGGGTATCAGCAGGCCAGGGTGTTAGAGAGGAGCACAAGTGCAGGTGCCAACCTCTAGAGTAGAGAGCGCTGTGAAACAGGCATCTTGCTACACTGAGGAATATTACAACAGCCATCTGCTCCTTTTTGGTGTGTCATTACCTCTGCTAAGGACGTCCGTTTTTAGGGCAGTGTGCCTGTCTTTCTGTCTGTTTGTTTGTCTGTGTGCAGGGATACGCTAAAGCTGCCAGTTTTTACTAGGTAGGTTTTTACTAAGTATAGCTCAAGGCAGAACACGTGCGGGTGTCTCGACAAGTTTCAGGTTCACTTCTGAGATGATGCTATTTTGTTTAAGCAGAGGTGTGCACCCTCCAAGTGCTCCACAGCGTTGGTAAGAAAGACCAGTGTTTACATGTATGTGTTCAAACACCCCGTTTTAAACTCTCTGCACGTGTGCACAAGATTTTGAAACATTTTAAAATGGGCATTTGTTTCTTTGTTTTTTCACAAAACACACACACTTACGCACACACTCTTCCTCATCAAAAAGTGTGTTTGAATTCAAGTGGCTGTAGAGATTGCTTGAGGAAGGTTTGATTGGGTTGATCAGATTGTATAGCCGTGTACCCCCATGACTCCTCCAGGTGACCTCTCTGCATCTGGATCAGTAGCTGGGAGTCGACGCTGGTGCTGAAACGATTAGTGAAGCACCAGTGGGTGCTTTACACGGGTTCTCCTCCAGGAAGCCTCCGGGATCTCCTCTGCTTCATTAATTTCTCATTTGCCATTTGACTAAGCCAGACAAAAAACGAGAGCATTTTAAGCGCTGCGTTTCTTTTCTCCTGGCTAAGAGGAAGAGTTTGCTGTGGAAAGTTGGGTGGGTATAATCTCCCTCAGCTGTCTGTTCTCTGCCTCTCAGGGTTTGGGCAGAAGTTTGTGCGAGTCTGCGATCAAGCTGCGTGTAATGATGTTTCTTTTAAAAGTGGAGTCCAGAATGTTTGGGGGTGTCAGATGCTGTGAAGATCATCGTGCTGTAAATTAATTACATTTTCATATCGACATTTTTCGGTTTCTGTGTTTCTGTCCACTGAAGTAATTATCTTTAAACTTCCGTCTTTCTCTGATTTCTCCCCCTCCCTACTATTTCATTCTCTCTCTCTCTCTCTCTCTCCCTCTCTCTCTCTCCTCCCCTCCCTCTCTGGCTCCCTCCCACCTCCTCTCCCTACAGAGCTAATTGATGGCACACCCACTCTGAAGATAAACCACGGCTCAGGCACACTGGTCCTGCAGTTGCCAGGCAACGTGAACGTGGCGGACAGACGGTGGCACAGGCTGGACGTGCGGAGCAACAGTAAGGTGGGTGTCTGGGGCGCACCTGGCCCCTTGCCAAGCCATGCGCCCACCGACCCGCAAAACACCCCTCCAGCTCCTCCCCATGTCTGCGCCAACACGCACCCTCTCCCCTGTGTCTGTGCCAACACATACCCTCTCCCCTTTCGCCCTTTGACTCTCCGACTCTCCGACTGTGCCAGCTATCTGCAGGTTTTTGTGGAATCAGAAGTGCTAAAGTTTGCCAAAATCACATCAGAAGCCCGGCGCTGCACTTTAAGTAGCTGACGCCTTTGGTCTCTGTCAGCGGCAGCTTTCCTCGGCAGTTTGGAGACGGGAAGAGGACCTGTCAGGGAATGTGGAATACATTACACTCCCCGTCAGTCCACCGCCCACCGCCTGCCTCGTGACACAGAGTGCACCGGTGCCTTTGTTCACCCCAGCATTTTGAGAAATTGCCTCGGGGGTCACTGTGAAATTGTTCAAATGACTGATCTCTTTTTATCACAAAAAACTTAGCCCCATCCACCCACTTACCCCCCCCCAGTCCCCCACTCATGTCAGTGCTGTGTCATATCACTAAGTGGATGTGAATAGACTGCTGTCGCTAGACATGGGAAAGCTCTGACTGGCAAAGGTGCTTTATTTGCGTTTGAATGTTTCTGTTCCCTTCTACGTTTCTCTTTCCTCCAGTCGTTGTGTATAATATCCAATGCGTAATGTGTCCTGAAAGCTGGCTGAGGTGAGGGGATGCGAGGAGAGGAGCTGAGTATCGGGAAAACGTCTGAGCTGAAAAATTGGGGCTGTTCACGCGCACCATGGTCTTAATCTTTATTAGCACTGCGCCAGCGGAGCACCGTGGCTTGCCCTCGCGCGGCTCTGCCGAGTATCGACCCGTTTTCCAACGCTAACCCCCTCCCTCTCCTCCCCCCCACCCCACCCCACCCCACCCCACCACCAGGAGGTGCGCTTCACCCTGGACCGCTGCTCCTCGGCCGCCGTCAGGGAGATGGAGGGCGTGGGGAGCTGGCTGACCTCTCAGGACCACACCCCGTGCGAGGTCAGCGGGGTCACCCCCAACATGGACAGGTAAGACTCTCTCTCTCTCTCTCTCTCTCCTCTTTTCTCTCTCTCTCTCTTCTTCTCTCTCTCTCTCTGTTTCTCTCTCTCCCTCTCCTCTGCCGGTATCCCCCAGAGGCTGCTCTTAAGTACCAGTTGCTTCCCTCTGGTGTCTGCTAACCGAGCGTGACATTGATTTAATGCTTTGTTAGTTACCCTATGAGTTTGAAGATGAGCCACTCTGCGTCCTGGCCTTCTCACCTCTGTGGTCACATATCTCTGTGAGTGTCACCGTGTATTGATCCCGCTATCGATTGGTGGTCTCTACAGTCATTTCCTTTGTTAGGTCACCAGCAAAGGGTAATTGACCTATTCAATGATACAGCAAGAATTATTAATAGTCTATTCTCAATTTATTTGTATCACTTCATTGATATTCATTCTTCCTGAACGTGCCTAGACAAAGGAATACACATGCCTTAGTCGATATTTCTTCCAAAGAGTGATCCGTCATTGGATCACATGTGGCCACTCCGTGCTAATGAATAGATGTTGAGAGTGGAGAGAGAGAACATGAAAGGTGTGATAGATGAAGAGGTGACACATTAAAAGATGAATGAACAGATCAAGGTGGAGGAATGAGAGGCTAAGGTCATGGTCCGATTGGAGAGCACGGCTCAAAAAACGATGAATGACTGCAGTATCTCTCCTCTCCGTCTCTCAGGCACTTGAACATGAGCCAGGTGTTACAGCTGGGCGGAGTGAACGAGAACGTGCCCTTCGTGTACCCACAGCTCCAGCACAAGCACTTCACCGGCTGCATCCGCAACCTGGTGGTGGACAGTAAGGTACGCTGCAGCCTGCACACACACACACACACACACACACTTCTCAAAAGGCTTTTTACATACAAGACGAATCAAAGGCAATGACACCATTTCTTATTTTTTATCTGGTCAGGGATATAACCAGGCGACTGCTTTTACTGTGTGATAGCCTTATTTGAGTTCTCTTTCAATTCTTTTGGAGTTAAATGGAACAAATCCTCTGGTGGATATAATGCAAGATGTATTGCTTAGGCACAGCAAGGACACTTATGGGGCTGTTGTGTGAAAGGACAATACATACCAAAGGCTATAAAGGTACAGTAGGCATGGCAACATATATCCTTCTGAATGAAAGAAAATGACACATTGGTGACCAGGCATGGGAAAACCAGGCACATGTCTCCCCAGAGACATTTTCAGTTATTCACAGATTCTGAAAGTGTAGTTTCAAAGCTATCCAATGATGTCTCACTCATGGAGATCTGATAATATTTGAATAAGTTGTAGCCATTTTAAAGTATACACATCTCAAAGCTACAAGCTGAGAAATCAGGCTTTTCAATTTGACTACTTTCTCCCTCAATCCATGGGAGGGGAACACAATGGTCCTCATTAACATGACATTAAGATCAACCCTCCCCCCTGTCATGGTCACTGATCTGTCAGCCTGCAGTGCATCATATAAAGCTAATGACCCATCGAAACTATCTGTAATGGGTTACAGAACCAGCTAGTAGCAATGGATAAAGTAGTCTAAAACAAACATGAGAACACGTTTGCAAACCATGTTATTTTGAATTAACACCCAGTGCAAGGCACCAGGTTGTCAATGGATTTAGCAGGTTTAGCAATGGATAAAATAGTCTAAAACGCGAACTAAACAAACATGAGATCACGTTTGCAAACCCTGTTAATTTGAATGCACACACGATGCAAGGCACCCTGCCATCAGTCAAAACAAGACATTCTCGCATTATTATGACCGCCGCGCAGCGAAGCGGCGGTCATATAGGTTTAGTCAGATTTTTTTTTTTTTTTTTTTTTTTCTTTTTCGCATGTCCAAATTTCTGTCAATGATTCCCGGGACACTGAAAGACCGGGGTAGACGAAACTTGGTGGGCATGTAACCCCATATGGATAGCATGGAACCATCGTTTTTCGTTTTGTTCTGTAGCCCCCCCGCTGGACTGCACCCCCCGAAAGGAGGGTAGGGCAGACACAGTTTTCTGTGAATATCTCGAGAACCGTAAGGTTTAGGAGGACCTTTTTTTTTTTGTATGTTGATCTCAAGGGGCCATGTCAACCCATTCCATAACCACTCATTTCATGTATAGCGCCACCTAGTTAAACACAAAAAAGTAAAAATGAGGTGTTGTAATCGCAGGTATCTGTGACCTAACATAGTCAAAACTGCACGAAATTGGAAGTGTAGGATCATTATGACACCCTCTGAATGCACACCAAGTTTCGTGGAATTCCGTTCATGGGGGGCCACACAATAAATACATTTATGTTACTATACACCAACTGGCCTGTAGGTGGCCGGAGACAGTTTTCTGTGAATATCTCGAGAACCGTAGGGCCTAGGAGGTCCACCTTTTTTTTGTATGTTGATCTCAAGGGGCCATGTCAACCCATCCCATTACCACTTATTTCATGTATAGCGCCACCAAGTTAAAAATTAAAAAGCAAAAAATTAGGTGTTTTCATCACAATATCTCTGGCTGACATGGTCAAAACTGCACGAAATTGAAAGTGTAGGATCATTATGACACCCTCCGAATGCATGCCAAGTTTTGTGTACTTTCGTTCATGGGGGGCCTTACAATAAAACAATTTATGTGTACATTTAGTGACGTACACCAACAAGGATTCCCGGGACACTGAAAGACCGGGGTACACAAAACTTGGTGGGCATGTACCCCCACATGGATAGCATGGAACTGTCATTTTTCGTTTTGATCTGTAGCCCCCCCGCTGGACTGGACCCCCCGAAAGGAGGGTAGGCCAGACACAGTTCTCTGTGAATATCTTGAGAACTGTAGGGCCTAGGATGACCATTTTTTCCGTATATTTGCCTCCAGGGGTCATGTTAACCCAGTTCATGTGCACACATGTGCACAAACAGATACACACACACACACACATTCACAGTAATCATGACACATACTCACACAGTAGACATATGTACGCTTCCATGCACAGGCACATACGCAGGCACGCACACACACACACACACACACACACACACACACACACACACACACACACTCACACACACACACACACCCACACACATAACATAAACATAACACAAACAATCAAGAATTTCTCATAATTATGAACAGGCAAGATGGTGGGGTTGTATAAAATGAATTTTACATGTGAAATCTATGAACTAATCATGTTTTGGTACTTGTTGTCTAGCAGATACCAGTGAGAATTGAGTGTGGATAATGCAATTTAGTGAGACAGTTAGAATCATATAGGCCTTTCAGCGTGATTTCTTTTTGTGGAAAAAATGTGCTGGACTGGGCGGCGGTCATATTTTGTACCGCTCTGCGGTACATCTAGTTCAAATTAATTGCCCACCGAAACTATCTGTAGCCTAATAGGTTTTGGCTAGTAGCCTATGGTGCCAATAGCTAACGACAGTAGGCTACGTTAGCTAGTAGCAATGGATAAAGTTTCTAACACACAAACTTTATCCCCATCAAATGTAACTGTGGAAATAGCATCTGATATCTTACAATCTAGCTCCTCTGCTGCCAGACCGAGAGATTCTTCCCCGTTGTAATTATCTTCGGCTAAGGTCAGCTCTAGATTAGGGATGTTCTCCAATGTAATGCAGTCGCCTTCATCATCAGATTTAGCTCATCTGCAATCCGCTGTGCTTTGTCCATCTCCATTCCAATTGTAAACAAACAGCATGCTGGTTCAGTAAGTAGCCATGAGGTTACTTCTAGCATACAGCTGATTGGCCGACAGAACAAACGAGCACTAATAGTCACGCCCAATTCAAACCCTGGTTTACTTCCTGAAACTTAACCATTTTCAAAGACAAAATATACACTTTTAAAGCAACCAATGCTGTTATCTGAAACATGGAATTGCTTCTTTAGGACTTCAACTTGCACATTCTGCAAAAAAACGAAAATCACTAATTTTGAAAAAAAAAAACTTCAAAGTCGTTTTTCGCGACTTGCGTCTCTGCGACTTAAGCCTGGTTTTCCCATGCCTGGTCACTTGTTCCTTGCAGTTTTTATTTTAAAATCCAGCAAAGCACCCTGTCATTTGTCAACATTCCTGCATCTTTAAAAAATAGATGGTAGTTATTCACTTTCAAGGTCTGAATTTAATTTTTCTCCAACAAGAAGAGCATCATGAGGGATTTGTGCTCAGAGGCCTGTATCCTGTACAGAAACTCTATTTTCACGCTTGCTTTCATAATAAAGCACTCGTTGCCATATGGTTCTCTGGAGCAGAGAACAGCCATACCGTTTCTCATCTAACGCACTCTCTGTGGAGGAGCAAAAAAAAGCATGTTCGATTTAACACGTTCGATTTGACACGGCCTCCGCCGCTAAGCCGTGAGACTTAAAACGTTCTTGCCTCTGCTCGGGCGAGTGCCGTGAGGAGATGTGACGGGAGAGATGTGCAAGGACCCCCAGCTCCATTAGCAGCTCCCAGCTCCTCCAACTAAACGCTGCTGCCGCTGCCGCGAGGAAGTCAGGCCGAGGGAGATCCGCTGTCGGTGTCGCCGCGTTTAAATACCCCTCACCCCCACCTACAATGCCCCTGACATGGGCCATTAGTGTAGATTGATGCTAAAGCACAAAACCCTACAGGGTGCTGAATTACTGTAGTGGCATGCAACATTCAGGGGCTGCCAGGTGGGCCATACGTCCAGGGGAGGTGTCTGTGCTTGGATTGGGGGCATGTTGTCCTCCACTAAAGCCTGTCAGGCATGAATGCAGCACCACCACAGTCCAGCCCTGGTGTGGAGGGAGGGAGAAGGGGGGGAAAGAGGGAGGGGGTGCATTTGGAGACTTTAATTGAGTTTCTATTCTGAATCGCCTCCACCCACTCACGCTGTCAGATTCATTTTTGCTCTCTCTGTCTCTTGCTTCTCTCTCTCTCTCTCTCTCTCTCTCTCTCTCTGTTTTCTCCCTCTCTTCTCTCCTCTCTTGCCTATGCTGTTTTTTTGTCCCTCCACCGCCCGCCCCAGTTGTCTTTCTTCCGCTTATCTCCGAGTGAAAACAGCATCCCTTTGCTGCTTATAAGCCGATAAGGAAGCCTTGGCTAAGGAGTTTATACTTGACTGTTCCACCACCCAAACACACAAATGCACAGAGCCACACACAGCCACGGAGAAATGGGTAGAGCGATAGGGAGAGAGCGAGAGAAAGAGAGAGAGAGAGAGAGAGAGAGGAAAAGAGGGAGGGAGAACTGTGGAGCAGGGAAAAGAGAGAAAGAAATGGAGGGAGGAGTGTAAATGGATGCCACACCTGTTGATAGAAGAATCAATTGGGTGGCCTGCCCAGCCTGTGTGTGTGTCAGGACTGCATAAATCAACAGTGGCCTCTATCGCGAGGGGGGTCAGGCGGGGCTGCCGCTCGTGCCGGCAGGGGTCAAGCACAATCTCTCCCATGCTGCCCATTGGCTCGGCGCTGCCTGTTTAACGAGGAGCCCGTTCAGATGAAATGGAAAGCGGCCATAAAAGAGTGCAGGGGACGCGTTAACGGCGAACACGACAGACACGCGGCTGCGGACCAGAGCGTGAGACCTCAAGGTTTTCTCGTCCTTTCAGAGGCGCGGCCGCCCGTCTGCTCGAGGTAATTGGCGATTGGCTCGGCCTTGCGAGAAAGGTAGTCGTTTACATGCCGACCGACTGGCTGCATGAAAGGGGAACTTGGAGAGCAGAGACGCGGGGCCACTCTGAAGCCTTTGTGTTCACCTTCTTTCTCCCACAAGGGTGTGCATCCTTGGACCGCTTCTAATCACCGCTCCTCCTGATCTCTCTCTTCTGTTGTGTCTGTTCTTCTAATCACCGCTCCTCCTGATCTCTCTCTTCTGTTGTGTCTGTTCTTCTAATCACCGCTCCTCCTGATCTCTCTCTTCTGTTGTGTCTGTTCTTCTAATCACCGCTCCTCCTGATCTCTCTCTTCTGTTGTGTCTGTTCTCCTCTCTGCTCTCTCAACTCCACCCGGCTCTCTGCTCTCTGCTCGCTGCTCTTTTCATATCTGACACTGGCACTGTCTCTCTGTCTCTCTGGCCTTTCATCTCTATGGTTCTGCATCTTTTCCCCTCTGTGGCATGTCACACAATTGGACCTTCCTGTATGTGCTTTACATCTCTGCTCGTCTTCCCTTTCATGGCTTCCATCTCTCTTGTATCTCCTTCCATACCCACCGGCTTTTCTTCTCTTCCTTTCTCCACACCCTCGTCCTCTTTGGTCTCCCTCTCTCAGTTTTATGACCTAGGTTCGCCGGCAGAATCATCCGGAAGCAGTCCGGGGTGTATGATGACCGACAGCAGCTGTGTGAACATGGGCTATCCCTCCTGTGGTCTGCACGGACGTTGCCACGGCGAGTGGGGCTCCTTCAGCTGCCAATGCTTGCCCGGCTACACCGGACACCAGTGTGAGCAGGGTACGCCAAACGCACACACACACACACTCACACAGATATGCACACATACACTCTTACACATACGTACACACACAAACAGGGGATTCCGATACAATATGTTTGTTTACAAACAACATGAAACAACATGTTTGTTTACAAACACACTCTGAGGTGATCCAGGGTTATTAACACGACACCCCTCAGGCACTCTGATTGATCCATGCAAGGACCCATGAAGATGAATGCATGTGAGAGTGTGTCAGAGTGTCTAAGGAAGCAGAAATGATCAAAGGAAATTACGGGCTACGCTAGCCCAGGAGGGAGGAAACACGCACCGATGCTTAAATGAAATGTATATGGAAATCAGAGGATCAATATGACTGGGGGGCAGAAGCGCCTGAGAGTGAGTGAGGAGGAGGCTGCCGAGCGGAGGTGTGAGTGTCTTTGATTTGATGAGTGTGGGAGGGGATCGCCAGAGCCAGCCTCTCCTCTCCCTTCTCTTCTCTTCTCTTCTGTTCTCTTCACTTCTCTCCTCTCCTCTCCTTTCCCTTCTCTTCTCTTCTCTTCTCTTCACTTCTCTCCTCTCCCTTCTCTTCTCTTCTCTTCTCTTTACTTCTCTCCTCTCCTCTCCTCTCCCCTGCCCTCCTCTTCTCTCCTCTCCTCTCCTCTTCTCTCCTCTCCTCTCCTCTCCTCCTCTCCTCTCCTCTCCTCTCCCCTCCCCTCCTCTCCCCTCCTCTCCTCTCCCCTCCTCTTCACCCTCCGTCACTTTGGCGGGGGTCTGGCGGGAATGGAGGCACGGAGACTGTTATCAGGAGAGGAGCTTAAGTGCCACTAATGGGACACTCTGAGAGAACAGAGGAAATTTAGTCACTCTCATTCAGCGTCTAGAGTGTCACTCCACCATTATCTGAGCCTCCATAATAATGGCTATTATTGCATTGGGTTTATACTGAAGAGGCTCCATGGACGTGGGAGGGGTGTGTGTGTGTGTGTGTTGGACCTTTGGGGGGGGGAAGGGGGGGTGGCTGGAGGCCTCCGACAGACTCTCATGTCTTCAGATTACATCTCTATGTCTGTATCAATAGCCAAGGTTTCCAAATGGCCTCTTTTAAGAACAGTTTAGATAGAAAAACATCTTTTCATAAATATGCATGTGCACATCAACTTCAGTCTTGAATTAACTTCCACATTAACCTCTGTGGACATGTGCCGAAGAGAGAGTTGCTGAAATAATGGACTCCGACTTCATTAATCAAACATCTTGATTGGGTGTCCACGCCGTACCAAATAGAGTAATAGAGTGCCAAAGCAGATCAGTGTGATCCTCATTAACGTGTGCATGTCTTTGGGATGGACAGACGTTCCGGAGTATTCCTTTGACGGGCGGAGTCACATCCACTACCAGCTGGCTTCTCCGCTGGCGGCGCGGCGTACCCAAGTGCAGCTGATGGTGCGCACACGCAAGCACACCAGCGCCCTCCTCAGCCTGCAGTCCCGTGAGCAGAGCGAGTACCTCCGCCTTGAGGTGAGCTCTCAGACCATCGGTCTGTCTGTCTGTCTGTCTGTCTGTCTCTCTTTCCACTTGTTTGTGTCTGTCTTTACCTAGCTCAAGATTTGTCTGTCTATCTTGCTTTCTCTAGCTCTTGATTTGTCCATCTGTCTGTCTGTCTTTCTCTAGCTCTTGATTGGTCTGTCTGTCTCTCTGTCTGTCTGTTTTTCCTTCCTTAGCTCTTGATTTGTAGGTCTGTCTCTCTGTCTGTGTATCTGTTTTTGTCTTCCTTTATCATATTGACATTCAATTGCAGACCTTTGCCACTTCCTCTCATCCCATCCCTCTGTCTCAGTTTCTAGGTCTATCTTTCTATTTATAGAGAGAGGATTATCTCTTTCCTCTGCTCTCCATATACCCCCCCTCATCTCCCTTTTATCTAGCACTCCTTTATCTTTCATCCTCTCTCGCTTTACTTTGTTTGTATGTTTTTTTTTATTTTGACATTCACTCTACCCACCCATCCCTCCGCTGACAACCAATGCTCCAATGAGAGTGTGTGTGTGTGTGTGTGTGTGTGTGTGTGTGTGTGTGAATGAGAGAGAATATGTAAACAGCCTCAGCTGAGTGAAGGAACCCACTGTAAAGATCCAGAGTGATGCCCATGTTGCCCTCTGTCTGAATGAGTAGGGTGTGTCGTAGGCTGTGTGTGTAGGCGACCCATCTGCCATTACGCACACACACAGCACCGCTTGCTCACGTCAGCACCGCCCGCTTATGTCCCGCCGCCACTGAATTAACAGCCATTTATCCCGATCCCTGATGCATGCTGGGACTGTGCTCACAGCCCTCTGGCAGGCAGACCCCCTTCCAGGGGAATTTTCATGAGCGTCTGTCGCACTCCGACAGGTTTGAATCACCAATATCAGTATGCATCGGCTCCACACCTCCTCCTCGTCTTCCTACATTTTTCTCTTCATCCTTCCATTCCCCCAACAATCACTCTCAGGTGTCTGTAGAAATGACTACTTTATGCAAACCTCTCCCACTGAATTTCCCTGTCAGTCTGTCTGTGTCTCTTCCTTCCTCTATGTCTGTTGACTTGTTTCCCCCTACTCTCTCTCTCACTCCCTCTCTCTCTCTCACTCTCTCTCTCTCTCATTCTCTCTTCTGGCAGCCAGGAGATTTCATTACCACCTTGCAGGATGACTCATGGAGCGGGAGCTCGGTAGTGCTCGCCCCTGCCTCTTTCATTCTCTCCCTCATTTTGCCTGGCACTATCAACTCAACCTCAACCTGGTCCACTCTCTCCACTCTCCCTTTCTCTCTCTCTCTCTCTCTCTCTCTCTCTCTCTCTCTCTCTCTCTCTCTCTCTATCTGTCTCTGTCTCTCAGACCTCTCCAATCAAGCCAAATCAAACCACAGGGCTAGTGTTAATTAGTATGCTAGATTTGGACAGCTATTGCATACAACAGAGGCATAGAAGTGGATGGAGATGGAGTGTGTGTGAGTGTGTCGGGGGGGGGGGAGTGTGTGAGTGTGTGTTTGTGCGTGTGACACTAGTGGCCGTGGGCGGGTGTGTGTTTGCAAAAAAGCTCTCAGGCTCCACGGGCGATGTGTGATTGAGCCCTTTTAGCCTCAGGTGAGGCAGGTCTTTAATGAGGGATCGCTCATTTACAAACAAATAATGTGCATGATGCTCTGACTGACAGCACACACACACACACACACACACACACACACACACACACACACACACACACACACACACACACACATACACACATACACACACAAACCACTACTCACACAGACAACAAGACTGACATGGCTCACTTTATGTCTCATACACAAACAGAAAACGATAGGCATGTACATGAAGAAACACACTCACATGAGCACACACACACATTGGAGCATTGGTTGTCAGCGGAGGGATGGGTGGGTAGAGTGAATGTCAAAATAAAAAAAAACATGCAAACAAACTGTCCCACATGCATTTCAGAAGCATAGACACAATACTTTTCCTGCATTCTCTGATGGCTGATTTCATTTGTTCTGCCTCATGATTGATGACAGTGGTGCACTGAGGATGGCCTGACGGGGGGAGAGAGAGCATATCATGAACTCAGCCCTGGTATTTACCATAGTGATTCATGGGTTTATATGCTGTACAATAGCCATGCCAAGCATCAAAACAGGCAAGGCTGAAACAATTAGAAAGCTCTGGCAACAGTAGATCCTGTATTCCGGGGTGAGAATATAGGCAGAATAGATAAAGAATTCAAATGAAATACAGAGAATTTATTATCTTCCACATAGATATTCTACTGACTGATTGGAAAGATGGATTGATTGGTTGATTTGATTGATTGACTGATTCCATTAAGCACACTGTAATGACTTGGCCCATCGTTGGCCTGTTCTGGACGTCCCCCTCTCTGATAGTGCCAGAGGCAGTAGTTGGCTGTCTGCTGTGGTCTGGGCTGGCGGAGTGGCCACAGGGAAGCACTCAGGGGCTTGGCAAGAGCTGGACACTCTGGTGGGAGTAGGCGGGGGGAGGGGGAGGGTTCTGCTTCATCCTTAATTGGGGGGAAAATCAGGTGCCCTCGGAGCCTTCTCCGTTAGCCTGGTAAAAGAGCCAACCTGCCGAGCTCTAAATATAATTAATAGTTCATTAGGAAGCCTTGAAGTGAGAACAGTCCAACACACACACACACACACACACACACGCACACACACACACACACACACACACACACACACACACACACACACACACACACACACTTTTGCTCCCTCTCCCTTTCCAGCTCACTCTGTCACTCACGCACACATATACAAAACTATACTCTCTCTCTCCCTCTCTTTCTTTCTTTCACTCTCTTTCTCACTCACTCTCTCTCTTGCACACACACGCACACACACACACACGCGCACACACACACACACACACACACACACACGCACACACAGGCACACACACACACGCATGCACATGCACACAGACACTCAAATGTGCACACTCACACTCCCATACGTAAGGGTAACAGCCTGCAGGATGTCCTCCTCACTAAAAGCCATTCCGATCAGTTTCCCGCTTTGTTAGCAGCAGGTAACAGGAGGTGAGGAATTAGCACAGTTAAAGAAATGCTTTGATAGTCTGCGCTTGTGTTGTGCTTTTATCTGATAGCCTTAGGTTACAGTAGTGCTGTACAGTGTCTTTCTTCCTTCCTTTCATTCTTTCTTTTTTCTTTCTTCCTTTCTTTCTTTCTTTCTTTCTCTCATTTTCCCTCTTCTATTCATTATTTTTCCTTCTTTCTTTCTTTCTTTCTTTCTCTTTCTTTCTTTCTTTCTTTCTTTCTTTCTTTCTATCTATCTTTCTTTATTTCTTTCAGTCCTGCTTTCTTTCTTTCATCCTTGTTTTAATATGGATGTTTAAGTGACCACAAGTGCCCACATTAAGTGACCACAAGGGGCAAATGCGGGGAAGCAAATGATGCGCAGTGGGATGCTTTTAGAGTATGTTTGAAGTTGAAATCAGGCATGCATCACTTCACAGCAGTAGCTGCTGTCAGCTGGCACATGCACATACACATACACTCTGCTCCCTTTCTCCCCTCCTCCTTCACACACACACACACACACACACACACACACACACACACACACACACACACACACACACACACACACACACACACACACACAGAAATCTAAATGATCTGAATGATGATTGGTGTCACTGTGTATTAACAGTGTTACTAAAGCCATAATAGGGAAGGCAAGGCAAGTTAATTTAAATAACACTTTGCATATGCATGGGATAAATCAGTGTGCTTTACATAAACAAAAGCAAAGACTAATAGCAAATAAAAGCATGAAAGGAAAGGGAAAATAGAATATAAAATAATGATACTTTGTTTATATACTGTTCATATCTCATCATTACTATTCAATGAAATGATCCAAGTTCAATGTGGAAAGCTTGAGGCACTGATTACAGTAATTGGTGCTCTCAGTCACTGCATGTTCAGTTGCATCGCCAACACCACCCAGATCTAGTTTAAGCACAGGCAGATCATTTTTCTTTACTTGTGCTCAATTCCGCTTAATTTATTTGTTGTTAAAACAATTAATTAAAGCAATTAATAGCAGCAGTTTCAGCACAAAACAGATATTTTATTCAAAAGCCATCCCCGCTACCATGTTGAACATAGATGATGTCTGATAAACAGTCAGAAAGGGTTCTGGACTGGACTACCGTTTCCTGTCTATCCTTGTACTCTTGCATGCACACCGGGCGCATGGTCATTAGAGGCCCAGCAGGGCTGAAATGAGTGTCAGTAAAGCCCCGCTGCTCTGACCCTGCCTGAGCCCATCCCCACCGCCCCACGCCAGCGTCTAATGGAGAGCGGCAGGTGGAGAGGACTGTGGGTAATAGTGTGAGGCTTTGGGAGAGAGGAGATGGAGTAACTTGGCGTCAGCATGTTTTTGTTGTGTCTGTTGTTCACTTACAGCAAGGAGATTAGAGGGGTGGAGTGGGGGGTGGCTGTGGAGGTGGTGGAGGTTTGGGGGGATCGATGGAGCAGCACTGGAATCTGCTTTACTTGACTCTCCACACAGGCAGAGTGCTGGATGGCATTACTGCAACAAGGTCCACTGCACCAGAGACAGAGAGAGAGAGGGAGAGAGAGAGAGAGAGAAACAGAGGGAGAGAGAATGAAAGAGAGAGAGAGAGAGGGGGATTGTTTGTGACGTTAGATGGGAGACGGAAGGAGAGAAAAATAAGAGCAGATGCCGTAGAGTGGCTGAGTGGGAAGACAATTTTTAGCCCCGGCTGGGAGGAAAAGGAAGATGCGCTGAGATGGACTAAGGCTTGCTACTGGAAGTGAAAAATGAAAGCCTTCAAGTTTTTTTTTCCTCCTCACGGTTTTAACAGAGTGAGTGAGTGAGTGAGTGACACAGAGAGGGGGAGAGAGAAGGAAGAGGCGGAGGAGAGTGGGCTGGAAGTGGTGTTTGGGAGCAGTCTATGAGACTTGCTGACAGCCACATCAGAGCCCAAGTGGAAAAGATTGGCTGAATAAATAGATAGCATATTGAATTCCCCAGGCTCTGGTGTTTCCAATTAAAGGGGCGGTGTGTTTAATTCTGTTAGTGTGTGTGTGGCACCAGCATATCAGATTCCCAGCCTAGTGTGATTACACCCCCCCCCCCCACACACACACACACACACTCCTCCCCCCTGCTTGCTTCACTCACCTCTCCTCTGTCTCCTTGGCCGCTCCATTTTCCTCCCTCCATTATTTTGCAATCAACTTTATCTCCCTGCGTTTCAGCATTATTCTCTCTCTCTCTCATTCACATTCTCTGGGTCTGACCATCTCTCTCTCTTCCTCCGTCATTCGGTCTGTTCCTCTCTGTCTCAGAGTGGAGTGGCAGATAAAGCTTGCCGCTCTCTTTAAGAAGCACTGCTGTATTCGGCTTCAAGAACCGCAGTTTTCACTGCAGTTTTCCGAACTCCTTCAAGTGTTTCATGTCCACTTTGAGAATGCGTCGGTGAACACTGGTGAATTCCTGTCGAGACTACCGTAGAGATTTGTTAGGCAAATTTTTTACCTTTTACCATGCCCTTTTGTTTGCTACAGCACTGTCCATGCATAGCTTAGACCTCCTGTTTGCGTAAGCTGCTAATAGTGCGGTAGCTCTTTAACAAGGCCAGTGTGAAAACACAGATGATAAAAGCTGGCCTCCACACAATAGAGTGAATGTAGCGTTTGATAGCATGGAGGAACAAAGACCGCACACAAGGTCTTCTAATCTGCAGGCAGCATTTTAGAACTAGTCTCACAGGAAAATGTCTGCTTCAAGAATGGATCACTCAGCTCTGCGGTGTTAAGAAAGCGTAGGTGTGCGAGGATGTATTCATGTAGGCACTCCGGCAGAGACCTGTTGAGCGTTTTTTTTTTTTTGATTCGCTAACTGAAGTTCAAATTGTAGGCATTTATTGAATGTTAATTTAACTTGCTAGCTGTAGAGATTCTTTTGGACGTTTTTACATTGCAGATCATTTAAAAATGATGAGCGCAAACATCAGTGGTTCATCTTAGGCTCCCACATGCCACAGGATGGGTTCATGCACCAGACACCTTACCGCTATCTGACTTTCCACTCTGGCTGTCCTTTAAAGAAGCCCACATGGGGTAATAAAGGCAGCACAAAGTCTTCAACATTGCACTCTTTAGCAGTGGTCTCATAGGAAAAGGACTATGTGGATCTTAACATATTTCTAAAAATGACTTGAGTGACCGTTTCAGCATGTGCTTAGTCTGCACTGAAGTCTTTGTACAATGAAAAAATATTGAAGATATTGAAAAACACTGTTCATCTGCATATCTAACCATTTGAAATGAAAGTGGTGTGTATCATCTAGTCTCTCATTACTAAAATGAGCACTCTCTCTGTTAACCACTAAATCCTCTCCATCCCACATACCCTACAGTGTAAACATGCTTCCACAAAAAGAAAGGGTTATAAAACATTTATCTTTTGGTGAATTATTACTGAGACATGCCCTTTGGAAGTCCAAGGAATGTTCTCACAATGTTCACAGGGCTTTTGGAAGGCAGGCAGCCCCACATCATTGGCCTTATGCCATAACAGTGGGCATCAGGGTTTTTTCAGTTCTTTTTACGCCAAACTGACCTTGAGCAAAAAATAATCTGTTTTCATTTCATTTGACCACAGAACTTGGTGCGGGTCAAATTCCCAGTGGTTAGCAAACTCTAGGCACGTACATGTGCAGGAAAGGCTTTTTCTGGTCATAATTTTCTGCCTCTCTCTCCAACAGTGACTTACCCTCCTCCCCAATGTGTGTGGGGGCAAAATAAACTTGTGTTTGTCAAGTTTCTCATAGTTCCAGTTGATTGGAACTTTTTAATGATCGCCTTAGCTGTAGATATGGGAATTTTCTAACTTCATGGTGGTGAACACACTTGGACTACTACTTGAGAGTTCCTAGAAGCAAAATATACTATACAGTGGGGGAAATAAGTATTGAACATGTCGATTTTTTTTTGTAAGTATACTTCCAGTGAGGCTATTTGCATGACATTTTCACCAGATAGTATTAACTCAGGTAATCTACCCATATAAAAAAATCCAAATATTAAAGTCCATAAGTAGAGTTATGTGTAATAAAGTGGAATGACACAGGAATCACACACACCTACTGAAATTTCTTATATACTTTGTGGAAAAGCCTTTAACGACAGCTTCAAGACATTTCCTCTATGACGAAACTAATCAGTCCGCAGTATTCAGGTGTGATTTTGGCCCATTTTTTTAAAAGGGACACCAGGCAAGCCTGATGCTTTTTCTCTACGAAACTCCCCCTCGCTCGGTCTGAAGCTCTTTTCCTTTTCTTTGCGTCTTCTGTCAAGGATTTTCGCTGCTTCTTCGCCGGCTCTGCCATTATACACACGTTTGCAACAATCTCTAGTGTTTCGTTAGCCTGCCTCTGTGCTGTAAACTGATCCTGGTTCGGTCGGCGGGTAGGATACACCGAACTTGCAAGTGGAATATTCTTCCTACAGGCAGTAGGGGCGGGCGAGAGAGCCTTCATTCGCCCCGTAATGAGTCATTTAACCATATACCGACTTACGAAGATGATTAATTAACACGAAAACATTGCCTGGTGTCCCTTTAAACAGATAGTCTTTAAATCTTGAAGATTCCAGGGGTTCCTCTTGTGAATGTGGATCTTTAGTTAACTTCCAGAACTGTTAAATTGAATTTAAGTCAGGGCCTTGATTTCCTTTCTCTGAAACCAATTTAGAGGTTTTTTTGCTAAATGCTTTGGATCATCGTCCTGCTGGAAGGTCTAGCCACGTCTCATCCTCATCATACTGGTGGATGGCAAGATTCTTCTGGAAAAAAATTACTCCATTCATCATTCCTTGAACTGCATTGAGTCTGCCAGTACCATGAGATGAAAAACAGCCCCACACCATGATTCCTCCACCTCCAAACCTCACTGTTGGTATGGTATTTTAGGGTGATGCACAGTGCCATTTCTCCTCCAAACATAGTGTGTACTATGACATCCAAAAAGTTACATTTTTCAATTTCGCCTGACCAGACTACATTCTCTCAGTATTTTACGGGCTTGTCCAAATGTTGTGTAGCAAACTTTAAATGAGCTTCGACATGTTTTTCTTCAGCAATGGAGTCATGTGGGGTGAGTGTGCATAGAGGCCATGGCGGTGGAGTGTATTGCCTATGATTAACTCTATAACAATACCTGCTGCCTCCAAGTCTTTTGGAGCTATCTCCGACTGGTCCTTGGCTCTTGGGCTCTCTGACTATCCTTCTGACTCTCTGGTCAGAAATCTTGGGAGGAGATCCTGTGCATGGCCAGTTGATGATGCAGTGATGTTCCTTCCACTTGCAGATAATTGCCCCAATGCTGTTTACTGGAAGATTCTGAAGTTTTGAAATTAACTGTAACCAGTTCCATTGATATGTTTAGCAACAATAAGGTTGTGAAGGTCTTTGGAGAGCTCTTTGCTTTCTTGTTTGACACCTTGGTAACAAAAACCTTTTTATAGCCCATCAATATATACTAACCCAGCTTATTAATTTGCTCAGACAGGAGGGATAATTACTCTCTAACTACTTATAGATTCCAGCTCATTCCTTGCCTTTCCTTGCCTTGTACAGTAGTACTGCTTTTTCTTAAAGTGTTCAATACTTTTTTTCCTGTGTCATTCCACTTTATTACACATAACTCTACTTATGGACTTTAATGTTTGTATTGTTTAGTGTGGATTACCTGAGTTAATACTAATGTCTTGTGAAAATGTCATAATGTCAATAGCCTCACTGGAAGTATACTTACTGACAGAAATGTTGACGCATTCCGTTCAATACTTATTTCCCCCGCTGTATGTAAAATTTATGTGCTAGAATGTGTACGTTTTTTTTTTTTCAAAGAACCAGTAAATGTGCTTCAATTGAAAGCGTTTTTCTTTTAAAATAAGCTAATTCACTAAAGAGCAAGTTTCTTATAACCCTTTTTAGAATAGAATACAATGCCTTTATTGTCATTGCATTTAAGTATAACAAAATTGGAGAGCTGCTCTAGTAAGGTGCATCATTGCAAACACATCTATACCCTGAAACTCATCTCATACATCATTTATTGCAAAAGTGCACACACACATCAAAACACCCATGCCCACACATCCACCCACACATGTACACCTCACACATTATTCATGGCAAACACTGTCCCATCATTCCTGCAAGCACATTTATAACCATAAACATACAAAGGAAACTCGCCCAATCTCACAGTGAATATAGTAAATAGTGTTAAAGGTCCTCTAAGCGATGTCAAGCGTTTTTTAGGCAAAACATTTTTTTGTCACATAGAGCAGTGTTACTCATTGCGCGGCTCGCGAGCCACATGCGGCTCGTTAAGCTATAATTGGTGGCTCGCATGGTAGCTTTGGCAAGATTTCGCCAAATTTGTTTTTACTCATTTTGAGTTAGCCAAAACTTTTCGCCAAAGGCCATCATCTCTGGCCCCAGGTTGATAAAAACAAAGGTAGGCTCTGATTTAGCCCATGACTTC